>NW_019394331.1:0-193673 GCF_000612105.2 Orussus abietinus
TAAGCGTAGGTAAGCCACCACCGTCAACTGCCGCATGGTATTATGCCATGGAGTGCCATCACGAGTACGTGAGCCGCCAACGGCGACTTGTAGATGGTACCGCCATCGCGAGTACGCGAGCTCCTATCAGAAATTCGTTGCGCCGTCCTTGGGGGCAAAAAACAGTGAAAGCTAACGCACGAAACCAGAGGGCAGCACAGGATGCGATCGCACAAACCTGCCCGTAAACAATCTCCCAACTTATCTCTGTCATGAATATGGAGACAGTGTAATGCTCCGAGGGGTAGCTATTAAGGGGAGGGTGACCAGGTATTTGGTGCCTAACTTTGATTGGCTAATGTTCTGCGCAGGCGTAGTGGCGTAGAAATGCATTCGAAGGAGATTATGATAAACGTGGTAAATAGTTACGTATTTTTGTGAGGTTGTAAAAAAATTGGTTTTATAAAAGTAAAAAAATGGTGCACTGTATTGTATGTATCTTCCTGTAAGAACAGGTCGGACATCCAGAATTGGAATAAAACGAAATTTGGAAGTAGTAATACGAAAAGTACATTTCACAGGTATTAAAATTGTTTATCGCATTTACAAATTATAATTAGCGGTACTGAGCATGCGTACAAATTTATTCCATCCGATTCAGGCACCAAATCTACTCGTAATTCGGCTGCACTCCCCTTGTCTAAGATTGTACCTTATGCTATGTCTCTATATTCCTAGGTCTATGGTTGTAGTCCATTTTATAATCTACCTGTTCAGAGCTCAATAATTTAGTGTTTTTCGAGGTTTTTGATATATACTGTGTAAACACGTAGTTTGCCGTAGAAAATTGTAGAAAACTAGTCAATTACATTTTCAATGGGAAGGATCCTGTGGATGTGCATTATACGGCATCCGTTAGATTATATATAAACGTCCTTTCGCACACATAGAAACACAAATATTTTAATGGGATAATAAACACATGAAAGTGCCGAATTTTGGCATTAAGGATCCGGCGCCGTTCGTGCATGCTTTTCATTGAATTTGGCGTGAAACTGAACCGAGTTTCCTGGTTAATCTGGCGCTTGCGTTCAAAATTCTTTAGAATTTTACGTTTCCAATATGGTGAATCCCGCGGATGAACGATAAATGTATCCGTTAGGTTATAAACACTTTAGCACACATGTGATACATAGACATTTTTAAGAACTAATTAGTTTGAAGCTAGCGTTCAAACTTCTTTCGATTTAACCCTGTTTAATATCAAATTTCTAATTGGATTTATTAATGTCCATTTAGAAATATAAGGACGTAATATACCTGTCGCGTATAATACTAGAAATGTATTATACGTTGTAATGCACACGTAGAAAATCATGTATTTTACATGACGTAATATACCTATCCAACCCTGTCCCTGATTCCTTGAATAGTTGCAATTGAATGGTAATCTTATGTGGGTGTGATTTTGTTACTAATGTACATTTTTATGGTTAAATGATGGTGCAAAATAACATGGCCAAGTGTGTAATATGAAGTGCTTTATTTTCTGGACGCATCTACTACTCGATGCGTTCTTAGATATTTGGATCTCGGAGTTTTATCAGAATTAGAGGTAAATATTGATTAAAGCAACTTTTCCTAAATTGTTTCTGTGTTATGTAGCTAGTGGGAAGAAAAAGTTGTCCCAGTGAATATTTACCAATTTGCTTATACATATAGGTAATGTTAAGGTACACTGATCTTAGCATACTTTTTCTTTTGTTTGTACAAACAACATAAGTAAATCTCATTCTCTCAAAAGTATAAAATAAAATGACAGTCTTATTTGCCGACTAAGGTACGTGGGCCAGTCTGTCGCACCTTCCTTACTTATTGTCAGTTGGATGCATCGCAGCAGCCAATACCTGCTGCATTTGTATCCTGACATCGAGTTTCTTGCTGTCAGGAATTTGCCTGAGTATGGGTAACAATGACAGTAGAAACATCTTGTCGTAGTCTTCCTCTTCCACAACTCTTTGACTGCTGTGCGATGAGAGCATGTCATGGATCTCATTGTCGAAGGATGTCAACGATGCTTCGCACAGAGCTTTGGGATATCTAGGTACTCTTCTATCTACTTCGTAAGTAGTACCGGCATGTGAGTATTCTCTGGATGTTCCTGGATGAGTTAATGGCATTTCGTACTCCTCGATCACAGGGTTGTCCATTTCTCCGTCACTTTCCTCAGACTTAAAATTACTAATGTAATTCGTCGTATTTCTGGAAAGTTAAGAATTTTTATTAGTATTGTAATCATCAAATCAAACATAAATCCACAGTTTGAATGAAGAAGTGTATGCTAAAGGAAAGACGAATATATCTCACCTTTTATTCTCTACAGTGGGCATGAGGAAGAGGAGTCGATCGAAATATATGTATTTTTTCCGTTTGCGACCAGCAGGGCCTGGCTTCCTGGATTTCTGCAATTTCAGTTCCTTCATAAAGTAATCTCTAATATTTCTCCACTTCCCCCGCAGGTTTTTCTCTAAAAAAAAGAAGGAATAGAAAAAGCGTGCAATTGCGCTGCTTGATTTTCCACCTCAGATCATAATTCTCACGGTTTGAAAACAATCTCTCGTATTTCATTTCCTTTGCAGGTGATTAAAAAAAAAATGCTACCGGAATAGGAACATAGACTAACTTGTTTTGGCTTTGAACCTCCGTCGCTTTACGTTCATACGTGTGATATTTGAAACGCTTCGAGTTTTTCTAACTATCCTTTTTTTCCAATCGGAATGAACTTGAATAACCGCATCGAAAAACGTTTGCCATTCCGACCAACAAGAAGTGAAAAATATTTGTTACGCGAATATTTGAGAATCGTGTCGAGAGATTGGCAATTTCCTTGTTTCGTTTGATCAGCGCGTACCGCTTCGTTGAACATATTTAGCTTCACTGTTTATAAATCTAGTTTGACAATAATTTACAAAAGCTAAAGTAAATTTCGCAAAATGTGGAGGTTGAAAACACCGCATTTTGCGAAATGTCTGATTCAACCTCTTGTTTACATTTAGCGGTTGTTTTCAGAGTCAATGCAATAATAAAATGTAGACCCTGGTTAAACCGGGCATAAATATCTCTTAATCTCGTCATTATTAAACCCTACTCGGTCATAAAACATTACCAGAAATTTGTACGTATGTATGTATGCTAACCGGTCTGTTTTACGTGCAATATATGTATAGGATATGTATTTTCGGATAGCCGTTGTTTGGCCGAGGGCCAATTTGAAGTATCCCGCGCAAATCGGTCAAGTCACGTGGCGTTCGATAGATCGATCCCAGCAGCGGTGCTCACCCTCTATATTTCTCTCCTCGTCGGTGAGGTGTTCCCAATTGGGTGTCATCACTTGGCAAACTTCATCCCAAGCGTTCATCTTTGCGTTTCGGTCGTAGTATTCGTCCGAATTAACGTCATAAATCGCCGGCCTCTTTTCGATCTCGACGATGAATCTTTCCGTGTCGAACATCGCGGGGTCTGCGAGTCGATAAGTTGGGTTGAGGCGCGCATTAAACTTCCGTCCTCCGCGTGAGGGGCAAAGGTGGCAAGGTTGGATTATTAATCCGTCTATCGAGGTTAGGAGGTTAAGAAATCCAGTCCATGCAGTCAATCTTGTTTGAGAACCCCTGGGTTCTTCGCTCTACACGGACGCGCGGCGGACCTGCGGAATGAGGCTGCGGAAAGAAGAATCTGCATTAACTCCTCTCCTTCGCTTTCATTCAAAAGTAGAATATCATTATCACTACTATTTCTCGGAAATATCTCGAAAGAAACTTAAGAATTAGACCCCGTGTCTAATTCTTAAGTTTCCAAGATTTTTACGCGCGAATCCGCGAAGCATTCAAATTACGGAGGCACACGTCGCAAGCGATATCATACTTTGCGCTTATTGAGATGCCGATTTTTTCCGGGTTGGGCGATAACTGCAAATCGGAATCTCCGTAGAAAGAAAAAAAAAGAATAAAAATACTCCGGAAAAACCATTCACCACTTCCAGGCTATGTTACAAAAGGAAAGTCCAGTATTTTACCGAAAATCAAACGGCAGCCTCATCACGTGAACGGTCAAGTGGGCGCGCTCTGTGATTGGTCGGTTCGTCAGCCAATCAGCGCGCTCCTCGGGCCGCGGAAGCTCGGGCTCGCGGATCCGCACGAGGCACAGTGTATCCCGCTATCCCGATGTCCCTTGGACGTTCCTCGCAGCTCTCGGCGTCCATTAAACGTCCGAGGACGTCCGCAGATGGTCCTTGCTCTCCAGGAAAACGCGTCGCGGTTCTCAGGACACCCGGCCGTTGAAAGGCCGCAAGCGCAGGCGAGTAGGCGAGTAAACTACTCGCGGAACGAGTTCCGAGCGCGGTTTAACCGTCACTGCGGAGAAACCGTTTCTCGCTTCGTGTACGGTGAGCGTTGCGCCATGTCTGCGGTTGCGGTTACGGCGCGGAATCCACGCGGCGGCGTTGCCAAACCTCCTGGCGATTGCGGCACGTATTCCTGGCTGCAGGGAAGCGCATATCGACTCGCCGCGAGACGCGGAGACGCCGCAGCGGAGGAAGCGGCCATTCCGCGCGGAGCCCGGCCGCGTCGCGACGCAGGCAACGTCGCAGCGCGGCAAGCGCTGCGGAACGGCGCGGAACGCCGCGCCGTTGCGGACTGGCGCGATATTTATTATCGCGATCGTTCGATCGCGCGGCCGAGCCGCTTCGAGCTTCCCGGCGCGGAACGGCCGCGCGGAACGAGACGAGCAATGGAACGGCAGGGTCGTTGCGTTAGTTCAGAGTATTCATTATTCACGTTTTAAGAACTCACGAATTTAGTGGATCCTTCTTGACTTTGAGGTTAGGTCACAAAACTACAAGCAATTTCGGTACGCCGCTATTTGCATCGTAGTGAATCTATTAGGAAGCGGTGATATATTTATCGTTTACATACTGAAGTACCTTCACCGTGTATAATACTTTGCGCATTCATTTAATCAGTACATATGCGGTTGGTACTGCCCTCCGATTACATGTAGGCTTTGAAATAATGGCAAAGCTTAGTTTGAGTTGATTTACTATCATGAGGTAATTTTAATCATTTGTGATCAACTCGTTTTCGATAGTAGATGCATGTATTTATTTTTAGGAATGCTGCAGTTAGTATCTTGTTTAACATAGATTATAGTCATCGGAAAATGCCGTTGCACTTGGAAATTAAAAAAATTAACACGTTCCGCGTAACAGCGGCACGGAACGTGTTAACTGAAATTAAAATAGCTAATGATTTTCTTAAGGGATATGAATGCAGTTTCAGTTAAGTGTGTGGAAATTGTAATATTTTAATTATTCACAATGTGGAACACGCTTAAAAGAAAGTTCAAAAGAAGTACCACTTTTTTGGAATTTTTTGGGAGAGATTTTAGCCATAAAAAGATCTGCACGCTTAAATAAAGCTGCATCAGGTGCAGGGTTGATGGAGCTTGCGCAATCTGTAGAACCAAATTTTACACTGAAATAAAAATGTATTCGATGAAATAAAAAAAATATTTATTAACAGTTCAAAATGTGACTAATTCAAATGAATTAATAGAATAAACTGACCGGAAGAACGTCGCTTCTTGATGCGTGATGCTGGTTGTCGATCTACGCGTCAGATAGCCGACGTGTCCATTAGAGAGGCTGAAATCATAACTCAATGATATGTCCATGATTAGAACAAAATTACATTAACCTATCATTAACCCGTCATTACTTCAATTACCTAAACCCTTGCGCAACGCGATAACAGCTCTAACAAATAAAGTCATCCATAACGGCGTTGAACCATGGCGGCAAAACTTCACAGAAGAAATAGCAGGTCCTGCTTGAAAACTTTATTTTCAAGGCAGTGGAGGAAAAAAAAAGTAATTAAATTTCAAGGACAAAGTGACGGAGCATTTCCTGTAATTATTATGGCCGTGAAATAAAACATGTAATATTTCTAATATTCACCTGAAGTTTCTTTTCTGCAGAATGAATCAGGGCAGATTTTAGCAATTTTTAAATATACCAAGTAGAATCAACGCAGCTGCCCTTTGCTTATCAGTGGGACTTTCAAGTTTATCGTACATAGGACGATCAACGTCGTTAAATCGTTATAGTATCATACTATTCCAATTCAGCATGATGGGGAGTTTGGTTGGGGTCGGTTCTTAAAGGGGAAATAAAGTTCGACGGTAATCCACGAAATCACGGCCACGATTCGATTTCGGTATCTACTGCTGAACGATAGTTCCCACTTTCATGGGACGATTCTTTGCTCTTATTGATCCCAAAGGGTGGCAGCCCCGTAGTCGACCGATCGTTACAGGAACCAAGGCGTCGCCCTTCCTGTAACCGGAAGCCTTAAACCTTACCCTTGTTTCTATAAATCTGGCTTTCCACCCCAGACTTCTCCCCATTTAGCCTGGAAATAAGAATCAATGATCCAGTTCCCGAAGCCTCGGTATTTACTCCCAACCTGTTACAGCCACTATTTCATATATCACCATAGGTATAATTAATTAATCCTCTAAATATCCATGTAATTCAAAAACGACTACATACGAATTTCCGAAAATATTACTTAAGTGTCAGTTTTTACTTTAATCGCAAAACCAGGTAGATGGAGAAATTCCCAAAGGTCCAAGGGATGTAACGTTAATCGATATGTCGATACTCCGATCGAGAAACTCGTTCTTATCTTGGTTGTTCATCCACGTTCCAACGTATCAACCCACCTATAATTAAAACAGGTATCCGGCATTAATCTATAGTATTACATGTATAGGTTAAACGCAATGTTCATTATTTTGAATTATTTTCTTTACTTTCATATCGCAATTAATACGGCAGATAATTCGACGAGTTGTCAAGGACGATCGTCAAGGATCCTTCCGCACCTTGGCCGGTCGCCACTGACCGTTTCTCGGCCCTAATTCAAATATCCTCTCATTACGTCAGGAGTCGCCGCAGGAATTCGCGTAGGCCGCGAAGACCTTTCGGGGAACAAGACTAGCCGGCTCGTGATTGGTCGAGCCGGTTCGCGCGGGAGCCGGCGGACCAATCACAGATTGCGTCGCCATGTGGTCCGATGCGCGCACCCGGCCTCGGGGAAACGGCGCTCGTATGGGTGCATTCATACCGACGCGACGCGACAGGATGCTGCGTGCCCAAGAGTGCTCCATGCCCTCGTAAATGTGTAGTGTACACATAAATAGCCGCTTTATTGGCGTGAGGAACCGCGCGCCTAGAAAATTGTATGGTTGATGAATAAAGTGTTGCTTAATTTGAATGATACCTTTTATTATTCCCATCCATCAACCTGTACGAAAGACCGTGAATGTCCTAGGGCTGTTCGATATCTAAAATTCAATAATCACCGATACTCGATAACTTTCACTCACCGGTAATTATTCATACTTATCGAAGCTCGGTATATACCGATCCTTTACATTTACCACGATCTTGATAATTCTGGAATTACGACATTTTACCGAAACTGGCAATTATTAAAGGCCGAAATTTATTTAGTTGTAAAAAATTAAAAAGCAGAATGTAACTTTTTTTAAATTATTCAGAGAAGTTAGAGAAATTATCGAGCAAAATGTACTTTAATTAGCGGTCTTATTGGTACTTATAGTTTCGTGGTGTGTTTGATATTAGGTTATTGGTAAGATGAATTTTGATAAGAGATAATCGTTCTTAATTTTTGAAATGAGCTTTTGTATGACGCAGAGGCACAATCTCTTCGCTTGCGCTGGAGGTAACAAGCTTGAGCTTGTCGGCGCGCGTTCGCGCTTTTGATTGTTATAAAATATTCGGTGAATATTGTTCAATTTTTTTTCATTATAGAATATTAAGAAATACTGCGTAAAAACAGAGTTTCGATAAATATCGTCACTTCGGTAAACACCGACTTTCGACATACCGAATTTCGGTAAGTCGTAATACCAGGGTTCGGTGGTTTTTATAATTACCGGTAATTACCGGTATACCGATACGTAAAATAGCCGTAGAATGTATATTGGGGGACACAGATTTTTTTTTTGTATAGGTTGAGCCATTTGAAACAAGTCATTTTGACCCGTTTTGGAAGTTTAGTGTTAAAAAAAAGGCTCAGAGATATGTATACTTGGAAAGGGACGTGAGCATAAATTCTCTAAGCATCGGTTTCACACAGAAAGCCTCGGGATGATTAAGCGAAGCCGCTATTTCCGCGGTGGCGTTATGAAAGGAGCGTTGGAGAAATTGTTTCTCAAGCGACTCTTCAAGGTGTCCGTTTCGACGACTGCGAGATAGAAACCTTCGGGGAATTGTGATTGCCTAGGAAATTATACTCGGAGAATTGCTTTCGATGTTATTATCGCAGGAGAATTTCTTAAACATGGCTCGTGCTTTCCGCTCTAATAGTGGGAAGTCGACGTAACCATCCATGGTCAATTTTCTTATATCCTTGACAAGGTCATTGTTATATTCCCTTACTTAATATTAAAAATCACCTTGGAAAAATATTTTTGTCGAAATATAGTATACGTAGTCAGAAGTTTATTCAAGATACATTATTTTGAAAATTTGCATTAGATATCATATACGATGTTGTACAACGTATTAGTATTCAAGTAATACGAATTTCAGAGGTTATGTATACTAAATTTCGAAATCTTTTGTACATAATCTTCGATCACATCTGTGCATTCTTATTCGTATGCGATTCTGTACGAAGATTATGTGTATAAGGGTGTACGACTGTAATAAGGTATACATACAAAGGCTTGAATACTTTTGTATACCGATTTTCGCCCACATACCCAAACGCAGTTGTACGTCTATTTCGAGAAAAACCCGTCGTATTACATTTACTAACATTTGTATCGATTTCATTTATCATCTCACAGTCTCCGTAGAAATTTGGAATACTTTCGTATGAATTCTCACGTAGCAAGAATCTCCATCGAAATATAGCATACATTTGTCCGGTTCTCATTTCGAGTTCCATTATGCTTCATTTTAGTATATATTCGTGTTCGAACTATCGAAATATGTCCACCAGTGCAGGTAACTAATAATTAAAACGACCAAGTTAGACCAATCACTAGGACATTACCCTTCTATACAAGTACTAGATTAATGGCGGTCTTTCGAGTTTCCAGTCTCCACGGGTCATCATTTCCAATGACGTTCTTCCCACCGTAAGGCTTCTCGAAGAGGTCAACACTCGCGCCACGCACCGAATGCGTAGCCCACTCTCGACTGCTACACATTATTCGATTAGTGGTACACAAGAGAGTGCGTTCGAAAGATGCGAGGACAGAGGAGGGAACAATCCGGCGCGTGGGAGAGAGAGACGCTAGAAGGCGGTTGCGCGTGAGAGGGAGGGAGAGAGCGAATCACCGTGAATGCGGGCGATGGTGTGTCCGTCGTTCCTGGGCACACACGGACGCGCCACTGGTCACACACAGAAGCACTACTTGTCACACACTGACGCGCTACTTCTCACCCACACACTGATGCGCTACTAATCACATACTAACGCGTTACTAGTCACACACCGACGTGCCACTACGACGACGTGACGAGGACTGCCACTGCCCACACATTGACGCGCAGAGGGGAGGATGCGATTCGAGCGGCATGCGCATGCGCGTGGAGGAGGACCAGATCGGCGACGGAGAGGTATATATAGATCCCATGGAGGAGAAAGAGAGAGGGAGGATGATGTATAGAGCATGGATATACTAAATATGCGACTGCTCGTATTTATATGTAAGCTCGCTACATGTGTGCGGGTCATCCGTGGCGTGGGTCTGCGCGAAAAAGCCGGCAGGAGGCGGAGGGACCGAAACTGCGCGAAAAAGCCGGCTGGGTGCGACGAAGAGGCGAAGAGGGAGTGAGAGCAGACACGCGGCGGGGTGGCTCCATAGAAACGGTCTCGCCGACTCAAAGTCGCTTACCTCCGCTCAGTCGGCAGCCGGCAGGAAGGAAGCGTGGGTCTCGGTCTACTCGAACTCTTTTCACCGTCGATAACTCGATAACTTTGTAATTCGATAACTCGACGGTCACCGAACTCCAGTCGACATGACCAGCGAATTTCTCGGAAAGAAGTACAAGCTCTTCAGCAGCGAGAACTTCGACGACTTCATGAAGGCTCTGGGTATGATGGATTTAATCGAAATACCTTTTCCCTACCCCCGAGAGTTTGTCAATTCTGGATTACCGGGAGAGACTTTGACGTTGATCCGAAAATCTGGAAGCGGCTTAGAGGGTGTTAATGGAGAACGAGCTTCTCGCTCAAAAATGTATTTGGTTCGAAACTCTACCGAGTTTCTTGGTTTCAGATCCGCTAGAGTACACGTATATCTACACCCTGGCTGAATTTAAATATTAATTCCTTTCGTGACAAGTTTGAATAAACTCGGCTATTTTTCACTTTACGCAGGTGGACTGTTATTTCAGTTGCTAGATGGAAAAATTCGAATACCTTTTTTCTGTGAATTCAGATTACACATATATATGCACCACGTCCGTAAAAAATGATTTATCGGATAATTCCCTGTGAAATAAATTTTTGACGCTCGTTCCGTTAGCTCGGCGAATATCCGATATTCTCGCGGCACATTTCATTATTCGTCTGAATGGGCTTTGCGACCTTTTTTTCGTGTGGCGGCAAAATTGAAGAAATTTTGTTAGTCACATCCCATTTATTTGAGCGTTAGACTTGTCTCCGTTATATTTAGTATTTGTTTATTTGCCCCGTTCTCATTCCGAGAGAATTAAAGTAATCGCGAATAACAGAAACTTGTTTCGCCGGTATACTGTCATGTACATATTGCATTGTCATTAAGGTCAGCGATGTACAGTTGTCGCCAGAGCCGACAGGTCTGACGAATTGCGCGAACGAATCGTAAATTTGATCTTCGAGCGAATGTCCTGCTTGAGAGGGATTCAAAATATTTCTCTGCAGTCATAGATTATTTTAAGACTCCCCCCCGTCGCGTATTTTTATAAGATTGGGAGAAAATATAGATACAAAGAGGTTTCTCATAAATATTCGTTATGTCATTTGAATTGATTTACATAATCCGGCCTACATTTTATTACACCGCAATTCTTACATTTGAAAAACAAATGAATTCTCATAAATGCATCGCCTAGTCTCAGCATTAGCAACAATCGATGTAATTTCATAAAAATTCCGAATGCTGATTCATTGCCTTCGGCAGGTCCCGGCAACCATTACTAGCGTCAAGCTTAATTGCAACGAGAATTGCACTCCAGGCATTATTTCGCCCTTTTTTCCCTTCGAAGCAGGACATCGTTTTTATCACCTCGCTTAAGTTCCGACAATACAAGCCGCAATAACTTTTATCAGCTCATGACAATAGCGATGTCGGTTGTATTAGAAACGGGAGCAGCCTATTAGATTACTCGAAAAAGATCTGTACACCTGATATTCTCCAACTGCCAAACCGACAACAATCATCATTGCACTAACCGTAATTGCGGTGCCATATAAAGAATGAAAATATTTCTTAACGTAAAAGAAAAAATAACCACCCTCGTATAAAATATTGAATTTTCAAAATCGGGTCTATGTTCAACTTCAATTAATGATAATGAATTACGATATTAGAAAGAACAGCATGGGCGAAAAGATTGCCAGAAAAGAGATGCTGCAACCCCCTCTGGGTTTCGTCTTAAATAACACCATTGAACTCGAAACGGCGGTCGGCACGGTCTCATTAGCGGTGCATTCACCATGCAATCGTTAATGAATTCTCGAGGCGGCTCTTATTGAAATGGCCAATAATTGAATCAATTGTAATTCGTTGACGGTGCTCCCGGTCGGGCCCTGCTGGTTCCCGTCTCTCCAACGCATCGACTGGCCGGACGCTCGCGGCCGCCGCGCCGGTCCGCAGACAGTCCAATTCACGCCCAATTTAGGGACTGAATTCATTCTTCAATCGAGGCTAATAAATAATAATCGCAGACTGGATCGCTCTAATGCGTGCGGGTCTATAGACGGCCCCGCGCACTTCTCTGTGTGCGTAGAACCCCGACCTCTTGTTACGCGCTCTTGGCGTTTCCGATGCATTTCTTGCGCACGCGATACTACTAAACTACAGCGTGGTATTCAAGATACACTAAAACGAAATGAGCATTTTTGGAGGACTAGAACACTCCCCCACGAGGTTTGTATGCTTTGTGAACTCATTTTTCAACGACGGAAAAATCGAAAAAGGAGTGGACGATAAAGGCGGAAGAGAGGTTGGTTTTGGTTGCGTATGGTGTTCTGTTCCTATGTACGGGAACCCCACTTTTTGTTGTGCGCTTTTGGTGGTTTCGATGCATTTCTGGCGAACGCGATACATTTAAGCTGCATCGTGGTATTCAAGATGCACCAAAAGGAAAAGAGTATATTTTGGGGTACCAGATCATTCGACTAGGAGGTTTGTATGCTTTGTGAACTCATTTTTGAACGACGGAAAAAGCAAAAAAGGAGGGGACGATAAAGGCGGAAGAGAGGTTGGTTTTGGTGGCGTATGATGTTCCGTTCCTTTAAACGGAGAAGTGAAAAGAGGGATCAGAGTTAGCGTGGGAAAAAGAAGGAAGAGAAAATGACTCGATAAGCATGAGTCTAGAAAATCACTCTCTTTGGCCTGAAAGGGTCCTTGGTTGATGAACAACTCCTTATGTAGATGCCACGCTTTGCAGGGGCGATGAAAGTGTTGCCTATGCAACAGGGGCTGTATATATACCTAACTTCATTTCTGAGATATTAAAAGAGCTGATTGGAACTTCTAGAAAAATCTTATCGACCACTCAAGTGGACTTTACGTTGCAAGTCATGTAATTCCAGTGATTGATAATCGAGTGCTCTTGCATCGGCAACTCTAAAATTAGTTTGGGTGAGTGGCCAGAGATGGAGTCACTGTTAATTTTGCAACATTGATTAAGTACATTGATTTGTTAGAAAGTATTATAAATAGTTGATACGATCGTGTATTAAAAACATATCGGAAAATGTTTCATTTCCAGGTCAGGGATGATTTGAAGATAATGTGCACGTTAGCGCTAAAACGGTGCATAGAGACAATGCATTTTTTTTTTCATGCATATGCTATTGGATGTTTTTTCCTGGGTATGGTCACGCGATTGTACTTTATATTGCGCACGCCGTATTTCCAGGGAAAATGGTAGAATTAAAAGAATGAAGAAAGAATGGTTCAAATATCCTGGTAGTTTGATTTGACATACGTCTCATTACACGAAGAAATTTAATTTAGAACGTGTAATTATTTTATGAAATTAATTTATCTCGGTTATTTGTACGGAATATCTGAAATGTTTGTGCAAATATTGAGAAACTCCCCGTGCTCCGGTTATGTAGTTAATCGATAAAATACCGGGGAATCGATCAGAATAATGCATTTTCACCTGGACATCCATTTTATGAGAACCTTGGCGTGCTTTTAGAAAATTAAACTTACCGAGAAATTGTTCATCGTCGAGCTCGTCGAAACGCATGTTCGTGTTTCACTCTTTGCAATGACAAATTACAGCCACGGAAGAACGCATCGATTTTAAATGAGAAACGTACTTTGTAAGATAATTACTACTCCGCTCGTTTTTCACCGTACTTCCCTCCCGTTTACCAGTCTGCAGAAAAACAAAGAAAATTAGACCATATAAATAAAACTTGGCTTAAAAAAAAAGTATAACATCAATTTAAGAGCAGCACATTTGCAATTGTAGTAACTTAAATGATATTTGACTAATAAAATAGGAGACACTTGTGACACTCGCGCGTATGTGTTAAATCAACAGAAGAAGTTGATATCTTCGGGTGAAAGTGCTTCTTTTATCGCGTTTATCAGTCGGTCTTACCGGCAATTACAGATTCGACGAGTTATCAGTTGCCAAGGCTCGATAAATATTACTTAACAAGATTTGGGTGAGTAATCGTTACAGAAGTAGAAATGTAAACGCCGGTAAACCTTGAATGTCCAATAAATAAATGAATTGTGAACGTCTAATAGGTAAATAAATATTTACTTACATTTAATAACAAAATGAATTTTCTTTACAGCCTATGTCGGCCTCTTAAGGTGATATGAAATGGTCATTCTATATATATAAAACGTCAAAATATTTATAAAACTCTCCTTCAAGCTGGAAGCACCGACTCGATGGAAACTTCAGTACGGGATTATGGAGGCCCTAAGGAAGAACGTGGTAACACGAAATTTGTAAAAAAAAAATATACAGTTCTAGTCTTGGTTCCAGTCTGGGATAAATAAAAATTTGTTTTGATTAAATATGAAATTTCATGACCACCACGTTTTTCCTTAAGGCCTCCAGAATCACGTGCTGAAGTTTTAAATGATTCGGTGCATCTAGTTTGGACAAAAGTTTTATAAATATTTTGACGTTTTATATGTACGCTTTCATTTTGCCTTTAAGGGACGTTTTTCGTTTTTTCTTATATTATTATTGTTGTTGTTGTTGTTGTTATTATTATTGTTGTTATTTGTTATTATATTTCTCCAATCACATCCCCTAGGGGCTTTTGATTGTGATTTATCCTTAAACTTAGATACAGTGCCGCATTCTAATTACGTTTTTTCTTCTATTTGGGAGAGAATAAAATGATGCGTACCTCTTTGCCATCGGTAGGGCGATGCATTAGCGATTTTGCAGTGCATTTTCAGAACGACCAGAGTTGCCCTGCAACCAGTAACCAGTAACCGGTTGTGAAACTTGATCTCTCCGATCTTCGGTCGTGTTACATGTAAACACGCGCGCAATCGGCGCCGCAATATACATGTATTTCCTGGGGACACGATTCAGTTTGATCGATAGTATTGAATAATTATTTTCCCAGAGTGTCAAGAAAATGATTGCTTTGAATATTGATGATTCGGAAGAAATAACGGTGTTTAGGTAGAAAGAACAAGTAATTACCGGCAAAGAAATATTTCTTTTTCATTCAAAGAAATGATAATACTTCTTGAATTTCATTGAATCTGTAACGTTTTTAATTGTAAGAAATAACGGTTGGATATTTTATTCGATCTATTGAAAGAAATGCTTACATAGGTGTGAAAGTAAATTTTATTTTCTTGAAGTGAGAACAAATTAATGTCTGAATAAACAACACATCGGAGTTAAACTTTCGGCATTTTTGAGTGAAGACTGTTTTTCTTTCATTTCATTTTATGCTACAGTTTCTGTAACTCTGGAGAAAGGAATAATTTACTTGGAAGAAATGAGAGTTTTTCTCGGTATACAAATCGAGATTCGAAAATTACGATGGTAGTTAACAATTGATTGACCATTTAAAAAATGTTCATAAGCTTCGGCTCTAGATGACTGCCCGTTTAAGTCGTACATGCACTTAGTGCATACTAACAATTGTATGTTTGCTCTCCAAAGACGCCTGTGATAATATCCCCTTGGGATATCGCGCAAATGTTCCATTGCGCTATCTTGAGAATATTTACTGAAAGTTGACGTAATCACCCAGCAAGCACTTGCTTAGGATCAAATCGCAAGCGTTTCCGCGCGGTACTTGGGGGTACGTTCTTAATTTCCAAAACATTTTACTACTTACTTAGGTGAATATGTAATTCCTAGCTGATTTTGCCCCGTTGTCACGTACGAGTCTGTTGTTTTCCTTGGTTCAATACATATTCTGGAAACTTATCTGCAAATATTCTCTTGCAAAGTTACTGGCACGACCTAGAACTCGCGCGATATTTACGAACTAGCTTGGAATATCGTTTTGCACTACTTACATCGTCGTGAGTACTGTGATATCATTCAATGACCAATGCAACCTCGTATTACACGAATAGTCTATTGCGTAATATGTCAACAATAACACTTCCAGCGATACGTTGTTCCTCGGTTTCGGTTTACTTCTATGTCAAAGTCACTTCCCTCAATAGTCCTTGTTGAGTATCGATTCGACGAAGACATCCTTGGATGTTATTACTTTCTTGTTACACGTCTCAGGTTGCTTCCTTGCTACCAGAGGAAAAAAAAAATGTCATCCTAGAAAGGAGTATAATTTCTAATAAAGGCAATAGCTGACTAATGCTAATTAGCCACTTGATATAAGATATATTTGACGCGACCTTCCAAATATTTTCGATGCCATTATCGCGCCTAAGCAGCGAAAATAAGATAAATATCTTAACAGTAAATCGCATCGATCAATTAATCGATATCAAGACAGTACACGAAGAAAAATCAGGGAAATCGTGAGTCGCCGATCAATTTTCTGTAACTCGGAATTATGGTTACAAGCAGATATAAAAATGCCCACGTAAATTTACATACTCAGTGATTGGTTATTTTGATGGCAGAATGAATGATAATGTCACATTCAGCAACTAAGTTAAATTAAAGAAGATTACAATGTAACGTTACGTTTAATTTAATTAAAAAAATATTACGTGTATTTATACATTTTCTAATTTGTGATTTTTTCTTTTTCGTTTTACGTCAGTCTATGTGAAACTTCACTTACGAGGTGTGTAAAAATGTATGTAAATTTCCGGTGATTTTTATCAGTAAGTACTTTCTTCGTATGGTTCAAGGAGTGGCTGATAGAAACCGTTCCTTTCTGTTTTTATTGGTGCGTTTTGCAGTAAGCGCAGAGCTCACTGAATTTGTCGCTCCTATGCAGGCGGTTGGGAAGCTAGTGATAACGATAACTGGACAGAAATTCGTACGGTCGAGAGCTTGTGTATATGGCTTTATTTATAGAAGCACTTCGTACACTCGAGTGTTCGTTTGTATCGGTTAGGGTCAAACTTCAATGTTGCCGTTTCTCCTTAGAGACTGTGATGACCAATCGAGGCGCTCCTCCTTGGGTCTCTCGTAATCGTACGAAAAAATCAACGGACTGATTAGAAATGGTATAAATCCGCCGATCGTTCCGCGCGGCTTCAGTTACCCTCGTTACCTTCGATAAGTCGATCTCCCTCGAATCTCTCGTTAGTGAAAATGACCGACTTCCTGGGGAAACAGTACAAGCTCGAGAAGAGCGACAAGTTCGATGAGTACATGAAGGCTCTCGGTGAGTGGCGACGATTACCGACCTGAAACAGTGTATCTAATATTTTTAAGACACTCCGGGGCCTTGAAGCTGAAGAAACGATTTTTTTTTACATTTAATTCCGTACCCCTTCGAGAGCAGGAGAGGCGTAAACGCTTCATCGGTGAAACTTCTGGGCAGTTGGGCAGGGTCCTTTGTTCTTCTCGGTGCATCTTCGGATTTCGTTCAGAAAATTATGAAATTAGATCAAAGATACCAGACATTTGCGGGTTTCCCGACGGGCAATCGCGCATTGACATGCAGAAAGCGAGGAATCATGTATAATTTATGGAGTCAACTTCATCCAGGTTAAACGGTACTCGAAAGTCCTTGAGTGACGCTTCGGATGTTCAAAGTCTCCTCTTTGTATTGGGTTGGCAGCTAAATAATTGCGGATCTTGTCGATAAATGGTATTTGCAAAAACCGCAATCACTTAGTTGCCAACCGCATAATTTGAATCGTCGATGACCGAGCTCGTGGGGTGATCGTGATTAATTCTTCAGCATTAATGAGTTTCGGTCCGAATGGATTAGCTTTGCCTGTGACGTGGCACGACTTATTTGACCCATGCCGGCGAGTTGAGACATACCGATTGCTATCGAGTCGTTGCTCTCCACCTGCAAACAATTAATTACACATATGAATTAATAAACATTAATTATGTTGCATCTTGTGTTCGGAAGGATAACGTATATTTGCATTCTTATTACAGGCGTGGGCATGGTGGTGAGGAAGATGGGCGCCACCGTGAGTCCGGTCGTCGAGCTGACCGAGAACAGCGGGGAGTACACCCTCAAGACCTCGAGTGCCTTCAAGAATACCGAGATTAAGTTCAAGCCCGGCGAGGAATTCGACGAGGAGACTCCCGATGGCCGCAAGGTCAAGAGCGTCATTACTCTCGAAGGGAATAAATTGATACAAGTGCAGAAGGGCGACAAGGAGACGACCATCGAGCGGGAGTTCACCCCTACGGAAATGAAGGCCGTTAGTATTTCCAAGATCCACCATTCTTGGGCTCACGTTGAAGAGTCACAATTTTGCTGTAACACGGCTAGAATTAATTAAACGGGAAGGTAGCGTTTATGCCGGCAAAGTCAATGCGTGATTACGGGATAATGAATTGTAAATATCGTTTCTCACCTATTTCGGTCGTTTCTACAATTGGCTAAAAGTCCCGACAATTACCACGAGAGGGTCTTCGTGACTGCTTCAATTTGGCCGGGCATTGTTAAGTGACATTGATGTTAGGTATTACGATCGAGAGGTCTGTAATTTTGCTAACCGCCCAAGCGTGTGGATTGCACAGTGCCGAGCTCTTAACGTGTTGGATTTGACTGGTTGTAGGTTTTCGCTTGACAGTAATTTCCTAAAGCTTCTCGTTCGGTTTTACAGGTGATGAAGGTGGACGACATCGTTTGTACACGGGTCTACAAGGTCCAGGAATAAAATAATCCGCGGCGGAACCATGCTGCAAGTGTTTTCTTTCTGCAAGTCATATTGATACTTCCTCTCAGTCGTGGATATGGTGGAAGAGATCATTCCAATAATGCTCGGACGTGCCTCGGGCCAAGAGAGGACGCACCGTGACACATCATCGCACCTTTGTACGTCTGTATGTTTGGTGACTTTCAGCGTTCCATGTACTCTCATTTTTGCATCCTATTGACGATAAGGGTTATGTATGAAGAATTTCATAAAATAAAGTTTATTTAAATGAAGGTCCTCGTTGAGTCGTGCATTCGACCCGATCATTCCCTGAAACGTGAGAGATTGTAATTGAGGATTCTGTTTTATCGGATCTTATTATGTCTGCTTTTATTTCACTCCTACGATGAAGTGTTACCGGTTCTTCAGTTCGATTATAGACAATACCTCACGCAACGTTAACGTAAATGCAAGGGTGTCCGAGGTAGGAATTTGGAGTTCATGTTGATGCAGGAGGTACGTTCCCACCGCGTCCGATATCTGCGTTTACAATCTCCTTACATTTCCTTATCTCACCCCTGGTCGCCTTCAACTTTAGCTCGCGTTTCGCTTACGCAGGCGAATTCTCCCGCGAGAACATCGGCGTTCTTTTCCCCGTCCCCTAGTTGGTGCCACCGTCGAGGCTCAAGTGTCGCCACCTGTGTCAACATCGTAAAACTAAAACGAAATATGAGCGAAGAGGAGACACGCGATCTCGGAGGCTAACGTAACGGTCAAACATTCTCTCAGGAGCACCTCATAACCATGGGAATATGTAGTATCTCAAGAAGGAATCTCCATATTACTCGCCCTAACGTCCTTTCTACAAAAACCCAAGAAAACGGTAAATTCTCGGAAAAACATTGCTCCCCGACGAAACGTCAATTCCATGACGCTGAAACTTCACTAAAGGTACTCCTCTATTTCCAGAATTTGTACCAAATCCTCTCGATATTTCTTCCCTAAAACATACATACATATTCATACATACCCACATACATATATTTCATAATAAGAATTATTTCCTAAATGGGCTCCGTGCTTACCGACTAGCCTTATCCTCCCTTACCAACGCGTCTCCCTTGTCTTCGAAGCTTCGCCAGACTCGCCGCTAGATGGCGCCGGGAGCGCATGCGCAGGTGCGACCAGGGCGCTCCAATCGGCGGCTCGACTTCGGAGCGTGCGGGTCGAAGCGCGGCGGCGGCTGCCATGACAGTCCTCGGTGCCGTACGCCAGGGACGCGCCGTAGCGAGCTGGACGTCGATCGCCACGCGGCCCCTCGCCCGTCGCCGCGTCCTAACCTCGCGAGACGCGCCCCTTGCGGAAGGTGCCCGTGTTCTGGGACGTGCGCGCGCGTCCCCGCTCCCCCGCTCGGCGGCGGGAGAGAGCGCGCCGGACGGCCGGGTAGCGCGAGGGAAGGAGAAGGACACTCGCCGGTGGGCGAAAACCGGAGCGCCGGGCGGCGCGCCAGTGTTGTGACGTCTCGGCGCACGTACGCGCCGCGCGGCTGTCAGCGGGCCACGGAGCGGCATCCCCGAGGCGTCCCCGGAGGTTAGGGCGAGCGACAGCGATCGATCCGGGTTTTCCGCGGCCCTGGACGCCGGGCGTGTTCCGGGCTGGCGTGCAAGTCGGGGTAGTCTTAGCCAGTGACACCTAGTCCTGGTGATTTTTACGTGCGGTACCTGCCTTGCGGCTTTTCTTACCAAGTGACAGTGAGTGTCGGGTGGTTTTTCCATTTTTACCTATTTATACGGTGCTCAAGGTGCGCCGCCAGAGTGATGCGTCCTGTTGCGCCGCTGGGTCGGGCCGGAGTGAGCGGGCGCGGACCGTAGGACCCCGCCGAGGGGAAGGACCGACCACCCGAACGTGGATGGTGCGCGACCTTACGACCGAGGAGCATAGGGCTAGGAAGAAGGGAAGGAAGATCGAAGAGGTGCAGGAGTCCTGCTGAGTTTTGGGAAGAGGGGCACCACCGGGCTCACGACGAGAGGGAAAGGACTGGGATTATGCTAATTCCGGTAGTTGAGGTCTAAGGAATACCCGTAAATCTTGTAAATCGTGGTCCTCGGTGGTACTTGGACCCACGCCCGGAAACGCCGCACACGAAGGCGAGATATTGGACAGAAGGGCTCACCTTGCGCGCCTTCGGAATCGACGGGGAGAGATCAAGAGACCGAAGACTAGGAACGGACGATGCCGTTGCGTATTATGTCATAATATATATTGTATTACGTTGTACTTCACTAATGCCTAGAGGATTGGCCCTCGGATGAGCAGTCCAGCCAGCTGATAGCGGCGACCTCGACATCCGGAAGAGGAGCCTGCAGACGATCCGCGTTATCTCCCGCGACTTACTCCAGACGTCGAGACCGTAAACAGTTCTACCGAAAGCCGAGTTACTCCTCGGCGGTCGCGTAGCCGCGGGAATATCCTGCTGATACATCTCCCAAAGAGGAAAGCTAAAACCTTAGAGTTCAAAATACCTCGATACAGCGTTAAGTCGGAACTAGGAACTACGTTAAAGGGAGTCTCGTCGGGGAATCGAGACCCCTCATTGCTCACCACGCGTGGCTTTGGATCTAGCCATATCGCCGAAGGAAAAGTCAAGCTTCGAAGGAGGTCGCGGGGTGTATGCAGGGTCCTGACACGTAGAAACAGTCCTGGACACTTAATAAAGGTCCCAGGGAGTCCGGGAGTCCCCAGGAGGGAGACGGGCCTGGAAAATCGACCCTCGGAGCGCCTAGATTAAGAAAACGCCGGTCACGTGACCCGACAGGACGGATCCCGGGAAGGGAGACGAGCGCCGCCCTTCTCGAGCCTTGGAATCCACGGAGCCCCATAGAAAATCCATAAAGCACCATAGACTCCGCCGACCTCCGGAGAACCCCCGAAACCCTGCTCTTCGACTCTCGCGAAGAAGGTCCGAAGCCAGGGAGAGATCATCTAACATATCATATAAGTCTTAGAGTTTAAGCGATTTTGCCCGTTCCGGAGGTTCCTCCAGGAACGTCGGCAAGGCTCCCACGTGGATCGTCCTTGGGAGGAAACGGGAAGCCTGGCGAATCGACGTGGAACGGAGAGGAACGGTGATGCGCGACTCGCGCTCTCGATCGCTGCACCTGGACTGGGAGACCTGAGGAGGCTGCGCCGCGCGTCCGGTTTGAGAGACTCGCCGAGGGACCTGGTGGGAAGATGTTCAACTTTATGAAGAAGGCCGCCGAGAAGGACGACAAGGAGAAGCGGAAGCGCGAGAAGAAGGAGCGGAAGGATGTCAAGAAGAGGGATCGAGGCAGCATGTCTGCGGAGGAACTCCTCAGGCTCGATGAGGTGCGGATTGACGTTCTTGATGCGATGACTTTTTTCGGCTCGGAGGGCGATTATTGATGAGCTTCATTTTCAGATCAGAATTTTAACTTGAATTTGAGCAACGACCGAGAGCGGCGAAGCTCGGGTCTTCGGGATTAACCTTCATGACTTCTTTAAGCAAATTTATACCCAAACCGATTTTTATTTAATCATTTTTTTCTTTCACACTTTGATATGGTTTTCTAAGTATGTAACGTCATTTGGCTCGCGCCATGTGTCCGTAAATCGATATTTCTTAACGTTTTATTATCTGAAGATCGAGGAAGGCGTGAAGATTAAACAATCGCATAAATTCATTTCGGGTGCGAGGTCGGATTATCCTTTTCGTGAATTTAATTGCAAATCGCGTGGACGTGGATTTGTTCACGAGACAGAATCGATAGCTTATGGGGACGTGATGAAACGTTTTGGTTTCATGTTCGAATTTAAATTCAAATCGCTAAATTTCAGATTTACGTAGTTAAGGCAGTATCGACAGTTCACGATGACGTGGCGATGGAACATTTTAGTTTCAATGTTCCGAGACATCTCCGTTGGTTCCTTCACTTTCGCCATGAGGGATTCCCGTTTAAAGGGATTTGGAATGCGAGAAACTGGATTAGTTCACCGACTTCTTAGTTTCTAGTGTACTTTCGAAGTTAACCGTACTTGATTGCCTTCGCGAGGTAAAGGGGGTGAGCGCCGAGTTGAAGGGTTGAAACGAGGCCCCTAATTTTGGACCTCTTGCAAATGTATTAACCCTTTTATACTCGCGTACTCGGCAGTTCCTTTGAAGAGCAGCGGGAAACTAGAATGTAAGGTAAACTTGGACAAGAAGGACCCGACTTCGAGCTCTTTTAACATACTTGCTGCTCGAAAGGAATGTCAAGCATACCGTTGTTGATGATGGGGTTGGGATATAAATTACGGAAAAATGGCAAGGTTTCAAGGACCGTTTTTTCCTATAAATACCGGCGGGAATTAACATTGACCGTGGGGCAGAGAAAGGAACAATTGCTTCATGGGTGTTGAAACAAAGTAACACGAACGCTGACTAAAGCTCTAAACACCCTCCCGGGTTTGATAGACGGTCGGCAATAATGGCTTCGGGGTTGATAACGTGGACTGCTGATTATGTTCCCTCGTTATCATTCAAACGTACGTGACGATGACATATCGCGGCTATAATTCGCCGTTGTTCCACGTTAATAGATCCGTAGTGCCTTTCTGGCGTTTCCTTTAAATAAGAAACAGACGGGCAAAGTGCAACGGAATGCATGCGTCTGGAAAATAATTACATTCACGTTACACATGTATAGTTCGCAGTTGTAACGTCACGAAACAATTTCCCCTCGTTTTTCTTTTTTTTTTTTAATGCAACGTCAGACAGTTATTAATTATTATTGTCCATATTGCATTTAACCATGCGTCATATTTTATCCTTGAGCCGTTCATACCGAGAAATCTTGGTTCGCCTTTTTATGGTCAAAGTAGAAATGAACAATTATATCGTCGACGGAACTATTGGGGAAGGAATCGATTATTAATTATTGGCGGCATTTCTCGGGTCTTCGTCGCCAATAATAATTCTAGGTTTGCGTGGGTCGAACCGTCGTCTCGACATTAGAGTTTTCCTCCGTTGGTTTTCTTTGGGAATCGCGTGTTAGCGATGAAGTGATCTCATCGCCGTAATTAGATTTGAAGAGGACGCCGAAGAGGAGCGCTCGCCGCGGAGAAAATTATTAATGTTGCGAAGTTTATGTGCTCGCTGGTGAGAGATGTACAAGGGCATGCCTCTCGTAGGCTTGCACCCGTGTGCAGCATGTTGCACGTTGATTTACGAGCAACGAGTAAAGTACAGACTCGGTACAATCCCAGGGTATATCTTTCAGCATCCACTCCGGTGGGAAAAAGTCTCGATGACGTCGGTACATAAGCTGAATTACGTGCCCTTTACAACCGTGCTATTGAACAGGACCTGAACAACGTTTGTCCCTTCGGAAGAAGAAGAAACACGTTTAAAAATTGTCGCACGACATTGACGTTGCGTTCTTGAACACCCCTGATCGTTGACATTCTTTTTCCAACAAGGGTTCATATACTCATTTGTGGATCCATGACGTTTCGTTGCCGCCATTCTGTTGTTCAGTATAATTCAATGTAATTCAATACAATATCATTTTCATATACATAGAGTAATAACATTCAGGCCCACAGTTTTTTCATCCCTTATTGAAAATGGAGTCGAAGTGTCCTGTACAGTTTTTTTTTTTTATACGGTGTATAATTTACCTATAACTATTTCCAGTTTCAATGCGGACATGACATCTTTCGCTCCTAAATAATAACGATTCTTTGAGTGGAATTTCGCTGCTTGTTTAAGTGTTACTTCTTCGCGTTAAGAACGACGCGTCTATATTTTCTTCTTGCCGTTTCATTTTCATGCAATTTTGTTACTTTACTTTTTTCTTTTTGTTGCACGAGTCGCTTATGATTTACTCGACTCGGTGTCGTTGGGAAGACCTCCGATTTTGTAGCTGCTGGTGACTAATTCGATTTCTCGCTTGCAGGAAATCATTTGGCTAACTCGGCGTGCATGATCCGCGTAATCGTACGAGCGTGTAAACGCCCGACGCGATTCGTGGAGTACGTTTCGATTCTTTGCCCCCTTATTACCGAAGTCTTCTGTGTTTGCGCGCAGCTCTGTTACATTACGTCACGTGGTTACGCACCGTACTCGCCCACTGTACTTTGCAGTATATGTACGCGTATTCAGTGCAACAGGATTACGCCACGGAATTCGCGATATCGAGGCTAACTTCATCAACGGCGTAGTATTTTTCAGGAAACACTGCAAAATTAACGGGATCGACTAGATTTTTCCTGATTTCACGAAATCTTCCTCTGTTTCGAGGCCCTTCGTTCTTAAGCATAAAAAAGAATTACGCCGATTTAAAATTCACGATTTAATTATCTTCATGATAAGGGAAAACTTATCTCGAGTTTTTCAAATCTTATACAGTAATAACGTTTAGAAAATCCGACGGTTTAATTCCTCTAATAAAATAAGAAAAATAATATCCGGGTGCGATAACTCGACTCGTAGAATCTTACACCTGATTTCGTTTATTTAAGAAATTCATGATATATTTTATTTTTCTTCTGGGAAATGTATTTATGCAGAATGTATGATAAATATCGCGCGTCGGAGGCGTCTTGTCGGAGTTAATTTTAGTTTCTGCCAAAAGTCACGCCCATAGGGCCTCGAAGTTCCTCGAGGAATGCCTTTCTTCTACTCTTCTGTTAACAGCAATAATAAATTTTTGCTACCACCCGCCGAAAATGGGCATGTACCGATGTTGGCCATGAGATAACACGCATGATGGACAGTGGCCATAAATTCTTGACACAGTCAAAAGAATGCCTTACACCGCGGCAGAACTTTTTCCCAGCATGTTCCCCCTTTGGATAAAAATCTGGAGATACGGAAAAATGACTCATTATCGATCATTCAATTTCTCTCTCGTAATCTGGTAATTTGGCCTCATCTTCTCAAGTTATTTCGCGTTTGCGAGATGTCGTGCTTCACATTTGCACGTGGTAATTGCACGTCTCGAAGGTTAGGTTAGGTTAGGTTAGGTTAGGTTAGGTCTCACCTTTCCCAGGTCGGACTTTCTTCCTTGGCGGCCGATTTCGCGCATTCCGTACACGCAATTGTCAGTTTATCACACGAGAGCGAATGCGTTATTTCTTGTCAGATTTTCAGGGCTTGTGCGTAGAAAGTTTTTCACGTTCTCGTTGCGTAATCCGCTCGCCTGGCGTGACGATTCGTCATACCTTTTGCTCAGGTCCGTGTCGTGAAATAGGAGCCTTCGCACCTGACGTTTGATTTTCATTCCTCGGGGGATATTTTTATTGCCAATCGATACTTTGGCATGGCACCTTGCCAACTAGCACATCCCCGAAATGATGTCATCGGTATCCGCATTGCTGGAGTTTCATTAAGGCCAGCCATACTTCTTATGCACGAGATTTAAAATTAAGTTATATTTTCTTTACATTTTGTTAAAACTTATTATACACGATTTTAACAATTTCTTCATATTAGAAGAAATGGTTAAAATCGTGTGACTGTGAATGGTGAAAACTGAGTGGTAAATTTACTCACGGAATTCTACATAAATGTTTTTCCGCCAACGAACTTTCGCTTGGCTCTAGTGAAATTGATTTCATTGAAATTATTAGTGTTGCAAGCATTAATTTACGAAGTTAGCACGAAGTGGAGATAATTTTGCGGTAAAAATCTCATGCATAAAGTAGACACAACATTTTTTTTTTTTAGAAAGTGATCTTTTCCGTGGCATAAAAATGTCAGGCTTCTGATGTTGGGGTTTAATAGAATTATTTTTGTTTCTTTTTTTAAAATACGGTTGGATTTGGCACAAGGACGTTTTACTGCAAGCGACACTTGACAATGACTTCGCGAGAACCTCGGATGAGTCTTATTTTTCCCTCGGTTCTCACGAAAGTTCTCACGTGCGCTTTTACATCCGCATGCCTACGATCGCGCGCAATACAGTTGCTTATCGGCGGGCCTTGACTTTTAATGCAATTGCACCGCGCTTTATTGCGCATTGTGCGTGACCCAGACTTTGTAGGCGCGCAATAAAGAATTCGATATCTGTGCCGTATTTCGATTTGCAAACGACACGCAATTTAAATATATGTACCTTGAGTCACGATGTCAACTAAGAAATCAACTAAAGATACTCGATATTAAAGACGTTTCCTAATTGAATTCACCCTTAACGACATAAATTCGGTTGTTCATGACAATCTACTCGTGTCTTTTATGTATACTTTTGTTATTTCGCGAATGTCTCACTTTTTCCTTGTTCATACCGTCCTTGGGGACAGTGTCACAAGGTTCGCATTGAATATTAATCTCGCGGCGACTCATGGAAGCATCCGATCGGGGATTTACATTTCTGACCTGTGTACCGATATTTGCCGAGTGAGAACAACTGTTAAGGTGTAAGTCCGTGTCGATGGTTAATACAAAAAGTCCAGATTACGAGGTCATTAAATGCCAGTCGGCCATTGGGGTTTAACGGGGTAGTAAAAGTCGCGAAAAATCGTTTGTCACGAGATCTGGCACGCTCGGCGTAAAACCCATGGAAAAAAAAGCGTTGTTTATAGATATCCTTCGACTCTGGCATTGTACTTGGAGCGAGGTCGAAAAAGTAAGAGCAATGATCTCAACCGCTGCAATTTCGCGAAACAAAAAATATTAGTATTTGACAATCGACAATCACGGTCTAATGGAAGTGCAAAATTGTGTACTTTCTCCAGCTATTTTATCGAAAAATTTAATACGAACTGGGTGTATCGAGTTGTTTGGAATTTTACCACATGAATATAGAGGCTTTAAGATGGGTCCTGGCAGTCGTGAAATTTAATTTCTTCGAAAAATTAAATAATGTGTGTAGAAAATAAAAAATGAAATTTCATGGGTGCCAGGACCTACCTTAGGAACTTCATGTATGCGTGATAAAATTTCGAAGGATTCTGTAGATCCAGCTCGGGGAAATTCATAAACTAGGTCATTTAAATACTACCTTCATATCACCTTAAAGGGTGCGAAAATGCGGGGACTTAAGGTTGCAGATTTCGTGGATTTTTGTATCATCCATAAAATGTTGGTTGTATTCTTTTTTCCAAGGAGCAGAATTGTCAATGTTAACGAACGATTTTTGTTCTGACTTTTTTCCAGGTGCGAAGGTCCTTGAAGATTCGAGGTCGGCGCAAAGAAAAAGAGAAGTTGCCCAGCGGTATCACGGCGGATTATAGTGCTTCGTTCTTCGCCCATCTGGACAGGGACTTGTTGGAGAACGTGCAAAATCCCGCGGGTCCGAGCTGGACTCGAACCCCGGATGGATTGACGCAGAGCGACTCCTCCGAGGCATCCTTGACGTCCTTGACGAACGCCGTGGGAAGTGGCGGAAAGGCACTTCCGCCACTTCCTCCAAAGCCGCCGAAGAGGGGCATCCTGAAGGGTCCTAGACTGAGCATCACGACCATCGCCGGCGAGCAGGGCGTCGTGCAGAACGGCAACGAGAACCACCAAGACTCGAACCTCTTGGTGAGGAACACTCTGCGGAACGAGGTGATTGCCTATCAGAACGTACCGATGCACCTGGGGGGAGGATCCGGCACCAGGGAGGATACCTGTTGCAGCGAGGAGGAATCCTACACCAGGAGGAGTCCTCAGCATAATCAACACCACCAGCAGGACACGAAGCTCCTGCAGGTAGGGGCTCGTTTTTGTCTTACTTCACGTCTATGAAAAGAAGTCCTGATTCATGGACCCTTAGTTTTGAGATGTGGATATCCATGATTCAGATTATGAACCCCACCACTGCACGAATGCACTTTTGCGCGTCTGTGGCTGCAGGTGGAGGTGAAAATTCGGATCTTATCCCTCGACCTGGACTGGCAGAAATTCTTGCCAGAAGTCGCCTTGCCGGCAATTTTCTCGATTTAGCACGGCCACTTGGAAACTTGCACTAGCGAAAGAGTCGAGTACTGACACTTGTCCGCAATTTCCCACTCCTGCGAGAATGTACCTCTAGGAGTCTGCAAGAGGGTGCTGATGGTTTCTATTGGTAGAAGCGCGGTGTCGATTTTTGGTCTTAGGGTAGAGTGTAGAGCTGTGTCAGCGGTACCATTCCAGTCATTCAGATCTAGGACGGGTCTCGTTTTAACGAACCTTCTTTCACTCTATTGTTCAGAATTTTTGTTCTGTAATGTTACATTTTCTGTATGACTTCGTTTATAGGTGGTGACCAGCGCCAGCCCATCAGCGGATTCCCTGACGGACACGACAAACTCCAGCTTCGCCACTCCACCCTTCAGCCTCTCTCCTGTGGGCGAATCGCAAGGCTTTGCAAGATGGAGGTCCTCGGCGTCCTTCGAAGACCAGGGAGTGGAGCTTCCTCTTCCGCAGATCGTTCCTCTGAAACTTCCTCAGCCTAGAGAATTGACTATCCAGCGACAACCACCTCCTAGAAGTGATTTCGGGTTCTCGTTGAGGCGCGCCGTTGTCGTCGAACGCGCTGCCAATGGCCTCACGCAAATGAGGCCCGTCATCTTCGCGGAACCCGGTGCCATGGTGCAGAACAATAACGACACGGGTCTTTTGCCCGGAGACCGGCTCATCGAGGTCAATGGAATCAACGTCGACGACAAGTCGCGGGAAGAGATCATTGATCTTATCAAGGGGTCCGCCAACAGCGTTACCGTGAAGGTAAGTTTCCTTATCATCGCTCCTCGTATGAAAGTTACAGGATCAACGAATTTATCACGAAAGACATTTTTGCACCAACCGTGCAATTCGCGTAACATTTTTTAACTATGGTTAGGTAATCTCGGATTAGTGGAATTTGTGTGGCATCGACAAGAATCAAGTTAACCCAAGATTAAGGGGATGTGAAAGTGGTATCTGAGGGGTCAATCGTTCATGAAACTTTTCTCCTAACTGGGGGTGCCAAATCGTCCTGTCAGGCACAACATTTTAATTCTTATCACAAATTTGTAAAATATCTATAACAAAATTTTCTTTAATTGATATTTCATGGATATCACGGTCTTCCTTCCTGCCTTCATATTCACGTTGTACACTTTGAAATAATTCGGTACACCCAGTTTGGAGAAAAGTTTCATAAACGAGGCGTCTTTGGCTACACATTCACATCACCTTAAAATCCTTCGTTAGCTAACCATCAGAAATCGGGCGATTGACTCTAGTCACGCGTTAAGTAATCCTTGATTAAGGATTTTAACTATTACGTTGGTGCAATCGGCCCTTAGGGATTTATTTTCCCGGGACTTGATACGACTTAATTTTTCCATTGACGAAGTGTCTTTCACTTTCCGAGGTCACGTTTAATGACTCGCGATTTTTTCTTCCCGAAGGCGGAGGCCATCTGTGGAGAGCAAATAGAAACCCACCACGGTAGTCGGGATCGCTAATGGCATGCATCGTTGCGCCTTAAAAATACTCATTGTAGTAGTTATGGTTTAATAATGTAATCACCGGGAATCACGTCTAGCGGCTTCACTCTCGAGAGTGTATTTTCTGCGCGGGATTGCCGGCGTTTACTCAACTGGCTCTGCTCGCATTAAACACCGCACTCCGTCCTGTTCGATAATCACTTAAATACACCGATTGAGATTGAAACGAAAGGAGCTTAATTTAGGATATAAAGGGAATCCCTGAGAGTTCAGGATTGGGGGATGTCGGCAAAGATGGCCCGGATCGTTAAGGTGGGTTTTAGCCGACTAATGTATTCAGTCGGCCATCTTAAGTAACGGGGCCATCTTCGTCGAATTTATTTTACTGGTTTACAGTTTGCTGGTTCAGGTGGAAAGTCGTGGAAGTACTGTGCATGAAGTGCGTTTTCTGGATTTTTTTTTCGTCATAACATGGGTTGTTCATAATACGATATTTCGAGTTAATTCAGGGACCCGCTGCATTTCGGCACATTCAAGTGTTCCGTAAGGAATAAAATTAAAATTTACGGATACTTCACATAACAGTAACCGTAAGTATAACGGTAATAATTGACCAGTCTGGTCGCAGGAAATTTAATATGGCGACGGTCTTCGACATTTTCATTACTACAGTGATCTTCACCGAATTTACTAGAGAAATTTACATTTCGTTAGTTGCGCCGTGGAGTGTAATGGCGTACACTTTGCTGGGCTATCTTTTAGGTTATTTGGATATTTGAGAATGTGGTATTTTGGTATGATTAATACGATTGGCATACTCGTGCTTCTCGTCAGGAACCCTGGGTTCTTCGAAGAGAGGATCTACCTTTTACTAGTACAACAGTACAATGCTCCAGTAAACGGTGCTCCGAATGAGCCGGGCATTGGCTCTGGCAAAGGATCGAGTTTTGCAACCGTTCGTTTTACGAGGGTGCATTGCCTTCCGGGACTGCCCTGGTTTTGTTGCTCGAATTCCTGCAGATCGCCTGCATTCGCGATCGCCAGCCCTGCAAGCTGCAATGGACCTTGATGAGACAGGAAACCCGAAAATGAGCGCAAACGGCGGGAAAAAATCGAGAATAAATCATCTCCTGGTGTCCATTCCACCTTAGCCTCTCGTCCCGGACAGAGAGAAAACCGGGGAAAAGAAAAAGCAATCACTTTTCTTCCTCTCCAGAATGTCGCGCTAGCAGGTTGTCGCCTTCCGCTTCCGCAGACTGGAAGTCGCTGCGACTCCGACGAGGACTAATATAGCCATAGAGAAAAGCGAAAATCTCCACCTGCAAGTTTTCGACTTAAAAGGAGCCGTTCCACTCGGAGACCCTGAAATCGTACAGCACAGTTCTTCAAGAACTTCATTTATTACCGTGGAAAGTTTCCAAGACGTGTGGAATGAAGCTGCAGCCACGGAAGAGAATGAATCCAAATTGGAACCTCGTCAGAAAGTGGCGCAGGGAAAACCCCGCACGATAATCCGATTTACTGGAAACGAGTTTTACTATTTTTGGGATTTTCTTCGACGAAGGGAAATCCAAAAACGGAATAATAGCACCCACGATACTTGCAACAAAAGCATGGGTTATATGCCTTTTTGTGCAGGCGCGGATGACGAATGTGGGCACTTTTTTGTCCTAGGATGTTTTCAGACTTTGTTCTGTCCTGTCTTTTGACTTCCTTCCGTTTCTTTATATCCTCCGTCGCAGAATGGCCAACTCTAGGTACCGAAGTCGCAAAAAGACGTGTAAACCATGCTGACGTTACGTTAATGATTTTTTTCTTCTAATCGGAGAAAAAGGTGGAATTACTTCTGAGACTCGAGGAGTTTCGTAGCTGCAGAGCTAATTTAAGGAGTTTCATCGTAATACACAATTCCCGTAGGAGTTATTGTATGTAGACGTCATGCTCCATTATCTACAAACAGTACTCAATCGACGTGAAACCTTTTAACAACGGATCGAGCCAACGTCACCATCAGGAGCCGCCCAGCCACTCTGCGTCGCGATCGCGATAAAACGTCGAAGTTGTCACACTCTATCACGCCTTTTCGAAGACTTATCGGCGTTGTCGTTATCTTTTGTATTTTCTTAGAGTGGGAATGTAGTGTGGGCAGCCTTGGCCAGGTCCTAAGAGCGTCGAGAAGCCCTGCGTCGACCTCGAGGGACCGCTGCGTCTTATCACTCCGTGTTCTCCATGTCTTTCCAGATTGTCCTCCTTATCATTCCTTCTGTCCGTCTTTTGAGATCATCTCCCGTATCTTATCCGGAGATTGCCTCGGAAGCGACCACCTCCTCCACCTGTCCCTTGGGAAGGCGCTCGGAAAGTGATCCATGAGACCGACTTCTGCAAGAGAAATCTCGTCGACGTTAAACTCATGGACGTAGGATTTATGGACCTCGCACACTGATCTGACCATGAAGACGGTAGAAATGAAAGAGAGAAAATACGGGGGCTATTTTATAGTTATTCTTTACTTTTTGGTGTGAAACAATTGCGCGAATCGATGTGGCGATGATGCATCAACAGCAAGAGAGGAAGAGAGAAAAAATAGTTTCTATGTTATGTCTCTTTCTTTTTTGCTGTCAGAATATCTTGGATGGTGGATGCATGGACCCCAGCCCCAGATTTGATAATGACCGAAAAATTGGAACCAGAGACGAAAGCGCTGTTATCTCGGTAACATCACTTTAAGGTGATACGAAAGTGGCATCAGAGAAGTCAATCGCATGTGAAACCTTTGTATAAAACTTTACTACACGAATATGAAGGCTATAAGGAAGGTCCTGACACCCATGAAATTTCATATTTTATAAGAAATTTTGATAATGGTCATAAACAAATAAAAGAAAAAGAAGTATTTCATGGGTGTCAGGACCTTTCTTATAGCCTCCATATTTACGTGGTAAAGTCTTAAACGATTCTGTACATCCAGTTCGGAGAAATGTTTCGTGAGACCTCTTAGACGGTACTTTCATATCGCCTTAAAATGCTCGGAAAGCGACATTGTTTACCGGCGGTCAGGTTTTCAATTAATATCTCCAGTCGTCCGGCGGAGAGGGTAATGGGCGCCTCTCGCGGTAACGACGGACTTTCGCATTCCTCGGATGCTTTTCCCTCTCTCGGGTCTTGACAGGGCTCCGGAAAGATGCGGAAGGGGGGCCCCTCCCACATCGTCAGCCTAGAAAACCTTTCCCACAGCTTGGGCCTTATCGGCCGATGCGAGCCTCTGGTCACCTCGGTGAAAGGCACCCTATCTTCGGGCCCGAGGTCGACTCTCGTCGGCGAGTCCCGGTGCGCCTCTGCGGGGGACTTGTTTTCGCGCTCTTCGGGGCCTAATCGACGCAGTCGCGATAGAAACCCGCCGGCGAAAGGATCGCCGGTCATTTTGCTTTCCTTGCACCGGCCGGAGATTACTGCGACCCGGGAGTGCATTCGGAATGCATCGCCAGGCGTGCTCGCGAGGCATCTCGGAAGAATTCCCCTGGAGAAGCAGATCTGGGCCCAGGGTCGCGGCAGAAAGACCGATAAGAGATGGAGATTCTAGAAAGCCTGGGAGCTGCATTTCTGCGGGGCTTATGTAAAGATTTTAATGTGAAAATCGGAGAGATAATTAACAATTTGCCCTCGACGCGGTTTTCGGTGAGGGGAACCAGGAACTCGAGGATCGTTCGATTGAATTTGATGCACTTCTTTCAGATTACTTGGAATTAAATGTAGGTTAATTAACGTATGGAAGTATTGTTTTAATATGTGTTGGACTTTTATATTACGTAAGATTTAATGTAAAAAGTAAATACAACGATGTAAGTTGGAAATTCACCCTCTTAGTTGCCGTTCAAGTTGCTACGTCAAGTTCATCAAATCAGGTGACACATGAAAGTCATATCTCGAGAACAAAGGGTTGATATTAATTACTCCAATGTCGTATTTAATTAGCCATTGTATTTTTGGATGTCGGGAGGGAAATTAGGCGAAAAGTCTAGGAAGTATAGGGGATATTCTAGGGAGATGATAGGTTTATTTGTCGTGGATCTTTAAGGTTGAGATCTAGTGTGGGTATTCAGGGAGTAAATCTGGTGAAATTTGTTTTGTCATCTTCTGTTTTTGGCGCATTACAGGTGGTGCACTTCAGGCGGAAAGATTTATACAACAAACATTGTATCAAATGGTTTCTCTAGGATTTCACGCGGAATGCCGGGGCCTCGGATAGAAATGTCCATTTGTTCGGTTTGTTTAGTTTGTTCAGGCTGTTCAGTTGCGCTGGCTGGCTGCCAGGTGTGTCTCTCCTACCTCCCATTCCTCGAGCAATCCCCTGGAAAGTGCCAAGGGGGTGGAAAAAATATTTACAATCCGAAAAGTGTATCCGGAACGAGCAACCCCGAGTTACCCGCACAAATAAATCACAAATAAAAAACCCAGGTTCACTTGAATTCAAACACTTGTAATAACCAGCGTGGACAGCTGAGATAAATATCGGAGTCAATTGTTCATAGCAGAGGATCGATACCCATGGCAGAAAAATCCTGTACTGTTCGGGAGGTGCGTACGATAACAAAATGGACCATCAAACCCATCAAATGGAGCTCGCGAAAGTGCACTCGGATATCGCGATGCATCGGAACAACTGGTGCACTTTTTCGTCCACGTGCAGTGCATCTGTCGAAGCACCGATTCAGAAGCAGGCCCCACCACTTGCAAATATCCGCCCCCTGTGGGTGTCTCGTGATTACTCTGGCACTCCTTATTTTTATTCGCCTGCAAATTGTCGCGAAGTAATTCCCGCCGGATGCCGTCCGGAGGCTCTTCTCTCTCCCGAGTCGAGGAACAATGGAGAGAGTCGACTCTGGTTTAGGTGGGCCCGGACAGGTCCTTCAGGCCCTTCAGGTCCTTTTTTAAGTCCTCCTCGTGGTAGTGGGTGCAACAATGCCTCCCATGGTACTCGCTCGTCGCCGAAGTAGGAAGTGCATGGAGGGTGCAGAGCATAGTGGCTCATTGTTGGGGTTTCACCTTCCACGGGCCCGTACCTCGCGATTAGCATCTTTCCCTGGTCGGCGTCCACACCGGACCCATTGTGGACGCTACCTTTAGGGCCCTGGGTATTAAAGATGGTCGCCTCGGTGGATTACGTGGGCCCTTTGACCAACGGTATCCCCAGGCACAGGTATTGGGAAATCCTTTTCAAAACTGAACGTCTTACCTTGGCAATATCCCGGAATAAACGAGTTACGAGAGAACATCCTTTCTCGCGATTCAAGAACTTAAATCTTCCCTTCTGCACCCTACAACAATAAATCCCGTTCAGAGGTTAATAAACGCGGCATAAAATTCCAGTCTGGAGGACCTTGTTAAAGTTTTCCATATTCCGCTTAACAATTCTTGAGAAAAATATCTTCTATCCAATCTGACCTTCGCGGATAGTGTCTCGGCGAGGGCCTCACACTTATTATATTGAATGTTTCCATGAAGTGTGATCATTTTGGACCACTCGTCACTTTAAAGTGACTTTTCACTTCTTTCCAAGTCATGGTTGTGTTAGAATCATGTCGAGATTTTCCTGTAGTAGAATTGAAAGTAGAATAGTAAAGAATTTCAATGTCATTTGAAATTGAAGGCTGTTTGTCCTAGGTCGTAGTTTCCGCGATCGGGGGCGTCAGAAAGAGGCAAACGAATCGGACTAATAATAGTGCGCTTCTAGTAATAATATGCGGCGAATTCCTCCGGGAGGTCGGCTAAAGCAAAAGGCATTCCCGCGATCTTGGCACGCGACGCGGTGCCACGTCCGACGTGCGTCGAGGGACGTCCCTCGGACCTCCTCCGCTCGCATCGATGCCTCGTTTGATGTCCCTTCGGGCGGCGTTTTCTGCGTACGTGGTCGCAAGTTCCGTAGATTGTATGCAAACTCGAGCTCGTAATGGCTACGCGGAATGGTTGGCCAAGCTACGGTTTCGAGAACACCGCGTTCGTTAGACCAAATCGGTCTCTTCCAGGTAATGCGTCGAAATCTCCACGCGCCTCCGTCGATCTCTTCGCCGATTTCTTAGGGGAGATATAAGATTCACCCGAGATATTCGTTTCACCACTTTATCCTATCTTTGATGAGCTCGAGAAAAATTGAATCTTTTCACCCGACTTGGATGCCTATGTTTCGATATGTCTTTTTAAATCACAGGCAGGAAATCGTACCTCACGTTTAGCGTTACTAGACGTCTTTTATCACATTAAATGGCTAAAAGACGTATTTTAACCCTAATTATAGATGATTTTAGATTTTTAAACTTGAAATACCAGAATTTTTTAACTTCTAATAATTGGCCAAACCGGCTAATCGTGCATCTCGAGGTTAATAAAAATGACACAACATACTGTGGAAATAGAAAATCATCGCAAGGAAGAAAGGAACCACAAATTAAAGGGATCCTACTTCCGGCGAAAAAGCACCTTGCCTTTATGAATATTATTTATATTATTCTCAAAGAAATCGTTTTCACTGATTTCTGAGTGAATAGCCCCTCGATTTAAAAATAATACTCGTGATCTTGGCACGCGACTCAGGCGTCCAGAATTTTAAGGCCGATTGTCACGTGTTACCGAATCGCATTGTTTATTGTATGCAATTAAAGGCAATCGATTCTCAAAGAAGGAAATAGTTTTCACTGATTTCTGAGTGAATAGCGTCTCGATTTAAATATAATACTCGTGATCTTGGCACGCGACTCAGGCGTTTCCTGGACCGCCTGGCGCTTCTCTTCGAGTCTTCCCGGGCGTTGGCTCTCTTCGTGGTATCGTCGCAGCCCTGTAATCAGGTCTTCGTCTTATTCGACGCGACCAACCGGCAAATCGCATCAGGGCATGCGAATTGAGTCCCGGCGTCCGCGTGTCACGGATTCTCCAGGGGCCGCGTGCGTGATTTCCTGAAGAGGACCTCCGAGGACGATCCACCCCGACCTGGCCATTGGCTCGGGTAGGGACGTCGACCAGGATGTCTTTGCATACAATGGAAGGTTACGCACTTCCGCTGGTACCAGGAACGGGACTCCGTGGGCGTTTAACCCAGTTTGGACCTCCTCTTGTCTTGGACTGGTCAGAGGAAGTTCTTGAAGAGGCTCTATCGGATAAACATGGGGCTCTTATCGCGTCCTACTGGCGCTACTTGAAGAGGACAACGCGACTTCAGACACTTCCAACTTGTTGATCAATTCTTCTACCTCGGTCGCCGAGAAACTTCAACACTTGACGCCAGGAAATAATCCTTTAAGCCCCTTTGTACACCGAGAAAAAATATTCAATGAACCAAAGAAATATTCGATTAATTTAAAGAATAATTACTTCAATTCCGAGGAAATGTCGTCTCCAATTTATTCCAATTCCTTTGAGTGAAATAATTATTCTTTGGATTAAAAAAATATTTCTTTGGTTTAATGACATTTTTTTTCCTTGAGTGTAGGATTTTGGATTTATTTGGATATTTTATTCATTATTTATATGGAAGTTACAGGGTAATGGGGTAGATGTATCATTACCTCGACGTATTTAATGTGTCATGAAAGAAATATAATAGGTTGTTTCTGATGCTAGAAATTTAATATGCGATGAAAGGCGAGGAGACGTTTATGTGTAATTTATCTGTTTGACGTGGCAATTATAGGATTTTATGTACCGTTTCGATTGGGTTACCAGGAAGTTTCTTTCATGTCTCATTCATAACGTCTTAATGACGTCGCAGTTACTTTCAATGGAAGGAAAACCCTCACCTCTGTATTATGCAAAAAAAAGGAACTAGGCTGCTTTAAATAAAGAAAGTGACGGACTAAATTTACATAATCTCCGTGTTGTCTCGAATAAAAAATGACGATCCGCGGTATGCATTCTCAAGCACGATCCAATTAGAAAGCGGGAAGTTATGGACTATAATAGGCAGGTATTATCTACGGTGTTGGCCTGGGCACCTAAGATTTTATTACATTGATTTATCACCGTCTAGTGTCAACTGGATTAATTCAATGCAATTTTCTAACGCGTCACGTCCACGCCTGTAAATTTCCTTAACAATCGCAATCGATTGAACTTCGTCATCGATTTAAAAGCGTGGGAACAAATTGGCCGGTGATGATTTTGCAATCCCGATATTGTCAATCTCGAGGCCACCTGAATAAACGATCCCTCTCCTAAGGTTACACCTTTTTATTTGAGCCATTTTTTGAAAAGAGGTGCAAGAGGCGTAAATTCATACCACTCCTTGCCACGTGTCATTGTTATTTCTTACGATTGTTGGCTCGGCTATATCCTTGCAGTGTTTATGGCTATGCTCTTGAGGAATTTATATCCCGCTTGGTATGATAGCACCCACGTCATAGCTATCTATATCGCGAGTAAATTAATTTAATTGCGGCTCCGGGATTCGAGGCTCCTCCCGAGACTTCGAATTCCTTTGAGTTTAACAGGGAAGCGAGTTTTACGGCTCCATCTGAGTCAAGGAACGCCCGGAACGCTCCAATTGCGGAAAATTTACGATTTTCTTCGACCTAATGTCGGAAAATTCGAATCTTATCGTTTGTTTGCCATTTTCTCCATTAAGGAAAAAAAAATTGTAAAATGTCATTTTATTTTGGCACGTTTATTTCGCAGGGTTTGTCACACCGGGGGAAATTTCTTTCGCCGCGAAAGGCGTTTCAGATAAACGACGTTTGAAAAGGGGCACATTATATTTAATCGGATCTCTCTGGCGCCAAGATGGCCGAATGCATCTCGCTAAGCCGGATTCACGGGACGCGTTGCATGGCGAGAGTCTTACAAAAAGCTCATTCAATTAACACATGTGCAAGGAATTAGGTTGATCCGGAGCGACGATGCGTTTAAATGCACCCAGCAGGAAGAGGAGAAAAAGAGGGAGAAAAATCCGAGTCAAAGATACATTCATCTATTTCTTTTTTACAAGCAAGACGTAGACGTATTTAAAGGTATACCTTTTCTTTCGCTGCGCAAGATTTGAATTAATAAATAACTCGTAAAAATGGGGTAAAAAACATGGCGGATTGGGGTAGTCGGTTCCAAGATGGCCGAAAGTGTCTCGTTTGCGGCTCACTAAGCCGGATTTATAAAATGCCTCCTATGGTGCGAAATTACCTCACAAAAAGCTTATTAAATTAACACGTGTCCTGGAATTAGGGTAATTCGAGGCGACGACGCGTTTTTGCGCGATGAGATACGCTCGTGTCGATGACTCCGGCCCTCTCTTGAGAAAGTGAGGTTATGCTCGCTCGAGCACGATCGCGATAAATGCGTGCACGAAATTGGACTCAGACCTGTATACGGTAATCGGTCGCATACCGACGTAATTACTCGGCGCAGTCCTTACGTAAGACCCTGACCTGCGCAAGTTCACGTTCGTTGTCTCTTCACGGCCGATTTGCGCGACTCGACGAGTCGCCGTTCTCCAACGGTGCAGTTCATGGATCGACCTTCAAGGACGCGAAGGGATGTTCAGTACTCGATGCTTAGTAATTGATGAATCGACCTTGAAAAGCTCGAAGGGATTTTTGGTACATAATCCGTACCCATTAACCCTTTCGCTACTAACGGTGACTATAGTCACCCAACGCCTGACGCTCGCTAAGTATTTTTTTTTCATTTGTTGGATACTGCCGTTTAGAATTCCTATTGTTTATATAAATACAAAACACCCAAAGATATTTCTATAGCTGCTTCTCATCTTGAATTAATAAGACAAATATTACGGAAATACCATAAAGACGATTGTAGACAGAGTGCTCTTAGATCTGCGGATAAACATCCTTTTAGGCTTCCTGATAGACCCTTTCTGGCGATTTACCCTAGCGCGAAAACAAAACAAGAAAGCGGATTGAGAAAGCGTATTGTTTGTGTTAAAAATTGTGTGCAACGACAAACGCATTACCAATGTAACATATGTGACGTAGGACCTTGTGTATACCCGCGCTTTGAAACTTTTCATACGAAATTACATTATTAAATTATATTTTCCAGTTGCAATATAAATAAACTTATCTTGTATCTGTTGTGCATTAGTTTATTTTTGCAATTTAAATAAAACGTTAATAATTTACCTCACGTCCTTAGACGTTAAAAGATACGTTCTCTCGGCAGTGAATTTTAAGGAAAAAAAAATGCAGAAGACAATGCACTCTTCGCAGCATTTCTTCTTGCTGAAGATGACACGTAATTCGCCCTCCTAAAGAAATTGCGGAATGATTTTAATGAACATGATGCGGTCATTACTATACTCCACATATAATTTTTCATTAGCACTATTTCTACCACGATTTTGTGTGTACCTATTTCGACCAAAAGGTTTTGATGAGCTGGAGGAAAATGATACCGCTAAATAAATTTAACAATTATTATACGAAACCTCAAAACATTAATTGAGAAAAAATTATTAAACTTTGAAAATAATTTCATGTTAAAATTTTAAAAGGTGTCTTTTGACACCTTTGGTAGAAATAGTGTTAATATATTCGCTCCGCAGCGTTTTCTCCTCTTACCGACATGAATTGAAATTCCTTCCCCGAAACAAATTGTACAATGAATTTTCTAAGGATTATATAGTTATCACCGTTATATTACACACAGACATTTTTCCTTCACTGTTAAAATCATTTTTATAGAAATTCAGGCAGCCAATGGACTTCTCTTATTCCCGTCTCAAGTGCACGAGGTCTTGCAAATCGCGTCTTCCTTTCCGTGCCGGTTTAAACGGGTCGACTACTGTGCGCCGTTAGCTTCGTCGGCGGAAATGTTTGGGTGGACTGAAAATGAGGCGGGATAAAAAAAGAGGAAAATAAGGCCGGATCGATAACGCGTGCCCGTGGGCGTAAGGGGCAGAAAATCGTCGGTGCATCCCGGGAGGCTGCTCGTTTATCGCTCGATACGGTTAGATATGGTTCGATCGTGAGTCTTATTGGCAGTTCCGTTAGAACTCGTTTCTGGCCCGATCGACTACGGTTTCATCGGGTATGATGAACGCGACGGAGTCCCGGGTGTAGGTTTACGGTGGTCCAGCCGAGTGCGGATAACTGGAAAGGGTTATCCCGCGAAGGCTATCCCGAAGGAGCCTTTTGGTTCATTGCCACGGACCATTATAGCGCCGTTGACTCACGGCCTATATAAAACTGTCCACGGAAACTGACACGTATAAATAGTGCACTATACCGGGAAGCGTAATGGCGGACGCGCTTCTTAAATGTTTGCCTGGGGGAGGAACCCCTGGGGTGGGATTTTCTGAATGAGACGCGGTGGGTACTCATACGATATTCATTTTTTACTTCTATTCACGAATTGCTATTAAAGTGAAAGAATAATTAAGGGGTTGCGAAAATGGCGTCCGAGGGGTTACTTGTTCATGAATCGTTTCTCCGACCAGGGCGAACGGAATCAATCTTAAACTTTACACCGTGAATATGGAGGAGGTGGCAAAATATTTCTTTTATTAATTAAATGTAAACAACGAAACAATTTCGTTCAATTATCCAATTTCTTTATCCCCGTGCGTAAGTGTTTACATTAAGAAAGTTCATTTAATCGGAGGAATATTTCTTTGAAGAGTACCGAAGGAACGTTAAGTTAATTCAAAGGAAATAATTTCAAATGAATTGTCATAATGTTACGAAGAAACGTTGCACCTAATTCGTTCGCGTTCCCTTGAGTAAATGAAAAATTAAATTCTTTGAATTAATATGACATTTCATTAGGTACTATTCAAAGAAATATTTCTTTGTTGTAATTAATGTTTTTTTTTTTTTAATGATTTTCCAGAGACGGAAGATACGTCTCTGTTTAACCTCTTATGGACTCCTCTGCGCTTACACGACTCTTCCATTTCTATAAGCTATATGTGGAAGACCGAGTGTACAGCCGGCCGAGATAAGACGTTATCGGTAGATGGGAGGACGCGTCGCGTGCATTACGGACGGCGCGCGTGCCGGCTGTGCCATTCCGCGCGTTCATTGGCTCTCTTGTATACCGTTGAATCCGCGCCGAGGAGGGGACAAGGACTCCTTAATCGGGTCATACACGCGACATGCACGATGCACCCGACACTGGCAATACACACGACATGTCAATGTATACTCGCAAAGTCACGGAGCAGCGTTTCCGGCCATAAATCCGAGATAGGCACTTCCGATCTTCGAATGGGCGCGCCCTTCCGGCAAAGAACGACCCCGATGCCATTACGGCGGCCATCTTGGAGAACGCGCGGCGAAGAAATCTCGCGGAGACGCCGTTCCTTTTTATTCAAATCGGAGGAATAACACGGAACGCGGCCAGGCTTATCGAGTGGACGCGGTTTTCTTCCACCTCTTTTTCTTAACAAAGGAGCGAATTAATAAACAATCGCTTCCGAAGTCCGAGGACGCGACTATCGAGGGGTTCTTGGCCGCCCCTCTCGCGTCGTTGTTTCCCATCTTAAAGCGAGGCAAAGAGTACCGATTCGTTTCGAATCGAGCAGATATATTAAACGGTTTATTTATCCCCTCGACGGTTGTGGACTGGAATCGAGTTCGCAAGGGCTCCGACGCGATTCGTCACCCTGGACGATCGATTCGTCACGGCTCGGCGATCCGCCATGTTGGAAATGTTCATTCACCACTCGCCGGGTCTGGTCTCGCAATTTTATTAACCGACCGTATGACGAGGTTGCGGTACCGTAACCGTTGCTTCCATGATACTTGCGGTTTGCTTCGAGGCGTATTATTAATTCATTAATTAATTAACAACAAAGTCCGATACGGAACGGTGGCGACCTGCGACCTGCGATGCTGCCAATTTCGAGCTGCAGATGTTGCGGAAGTTATTACTTCGTTAATACCGTGAGACTCGTTATTAGGCGTTAATTTCAATTTATGAAGAAACTGGAGTCTGGAAAGACTTGGTAAATTATCAATGCAGAGGACTTTCCCTTCAAGGCGTTTCCTTGTCGCTTCATGCCCGCGCATATTGTCGCTCGCAGGAAGCAGGATGTGAACGTCGGCTCATTAAATTGCATAATAATCATTTCATAAACCGACGTATCGCACGAGTCACGTAACCGGAATCGTGTGGTTCAGAAATTCTCACTTATATCTGCACTTCCCGACTCGCGATACGCGATGCATATTTTACGCCCTCGAGAAATACCCAGAAAGAAAATAGAATTTTCTACATATTAATATACTACCCGTAAAAAAAAAAAAAAAAAAACTGCAATGCCTAAAAATCAAATTTGTACATTTCATATAACCACTTATATCGCTCAGCACAATTACATACTGGTAGGAGATCGCGACAGATCTCGACAATTGCAAGTATTTTTAAGCCAAAATTAAATCACAAATTTACATACTCAATTATTGGTTATTACGATGCCACAATAAATTGCAGTAAAATTGCATCGTCTCTGTAATATCACAATTAGCACCTAAGTTAAGTCAAAGAAAATTATACTATAATTGTAGTAATTATGCTATATGTAGTACTTATACTATAAATGTAATATTACATTCAATTCAAGTGAAAACCCACTAACACGGTATATACACGATGTTACGTGCATTAATACATTTTCTAACTTGTAATTTTCTCACTTTACATTTGTCTATGTGAAACTTCAGTTATGAGGTGCATATAAATATATGTCAATTCTTACCGATATTTATTAGTGTACGCTCTGATTTACATGATTTTCATTCTTAGGATTTGTGATTTGTTTGGCGAACAGGTATGAACGTAATTAGGTTTGGATAGTCTGAAGAGAAGTATGCAGCGGTCAGTGTACTTAGTGGGCTCGAAACGTGCCAGGTCAATGGTCATTTAGAAGTATATACCACGCCGGTCATCCGTGACCGATGATAAATTATGACTGACAGTCAAACCCACGTTGTCTGCGTCTTGTTGGTCGACGCGTTAACAATTGGTGGGAATGAGCCACGAGTAGACGCGAAAGGAAAAGTCCTGCCGATTTGTTTTCAGAAGTCAATATGCTTCCGATGCTTTTCCGAGTAATCGCCCAACTCCCCTCATGATCGCATCGCTGCCACCGGCACAAGTGACTCATTTAAAGCCTCGCTGACAGGACGCGAGCTCGTGTCAAAGAACAAAGGGTTGCCGAGGCGGCCTTTCCTTTGACTTTCGGCGAACCTGCCCGTGCGAATGACTCACGTGCACTTCGCCTGACTTCCATTACGGGAGTTTCGAGAAGTTTGTCTGCTACCCCCTTCTTTTTACGAGGGCTTTTTATCGCACGGTCTAGGGTCGTAAAAGGACACCGCGCGACTCCTCGGGGTGTGAAAACGACGCTTGACGGCGACTCGATTCGAAAAGAATTTATTTTCCTGAGGAAAATTTAATTTAAAAAGGGAGTTTTTCTCCATGGAATTGAATATAAGAAAGAAGATTCCAATTTTCTTTATTTCTCGAGAGGGTAATTTTTTTACGGTGAATTTACGTAGTTTAGCGAGACCTTGAGGTTAGGATATTGAGATTTGCAAGGTCACTCTGCGAGGCGTGAAAACGTCGAGAGCACTCTCTACTCGAAAAGGATTTATTATCCTGAGAAAAATTGAATTTGAGAAAGGAGTTTTTCTCTATGCAATTGAATATAAGAAAGAAAGTGCGTGTGTTTTTTTTTAGAGAGGGTAGTTCTTTTTTTATGGTGAAGTCGTTTGGTTTTGGATGACGTAGAGGTTAGGTTATCAACATCTGTAAGGTGCTTGTGGGTCTCTAATTTGCCCTTTAGCATTGACAATCGGGGTTAAGGAAAATTATCCAACGGGGATGAAAATAATTTCTCTAAAAAAATTTGTCTTTCGCTGTCGAGGGTTACGTCCCGGCGAAGTCGTGCGGTTTGGCGCGACGTTGAGGTTAGGTTATCGAGATCTGGAAGGTGCTTTTGAACCCCGGGTTGATCGCTTGTCATTGACAGCCGTGACAGGCGAAACGATCTCCTCGACGTCCGACGAGGTTAGTGGCTCGTTCAAAAGCATTAATGGAAGTGCACCCTATACCTCCCTGTCCGGGGAGCTGATTGGTTCTTCCTCCGAGTGGGCAGCACCGTCTCTATACATGCCCACTTATGTGCATACTTATGTACCGGGCCATGTACTTTCTCTCCTCACCTTTATCCAGACTTCCGTGTTTATGTTTTGCCGATGCACCTGCTTCTTATGGATGCATGTAATCGCGTATCTCGGCGCAGCGACCGAGCTACGTACACTCGGCGACATTAATGATTATCGGACCTTTTCGAACTTCGTCGTTAAATGAAAAAAAAACAAAAATAAATAAGTAACTAAAATATTAACCCTGTCGACTTAAATACATTGGGTGGGTACAAAAATAATTGCGACTTTTAAGTATCGACCACGTATAAAAATCGTAACTATTCGTCGTTAAATGAAAAAAAAACAAAAATAAATAAGTAACTAAAATATTAACCCTGTCGACTTAAATACATTGGGTGGGTACAAAAATAATTGCGACTTTTAAGTATCGACCACGTATAAAAATCGTAACTATTTTCGGACCAACCTAATATACGGTAATGCCGTAAGAAAAAAGTTTGCAATGAGCACTGCGATTTATCAATATTTTATATACAGCGCGGACGTGATTTCTATTAGATGAAAATAACTGATCATAATCTGGCGATTTAATAGATCTCCCTTAAATTTATGGACAAGTCGGCCACGTGGAGTACCTAGTCCGGCGGTTTTATTCCTTTCATTCGGCTTCGATCTTAACGGCCATTATTACCTACTCCAGAAACCAACATACATCGACGAGGTGGAATTATCAAATTGGCGGCGTAACTCATACCGCGGTAATTTATCGCGGTCTAAGCACGATTTCCACAGGTGGGCAGTTGCAAAAAGCGACCCGGAGGATCGGCCACGGGTTGCACTTAGCCGTTTTCTTATTGCTCTTGATTTACCGAAGTCGGCAATAAAGGCTTCCAGGATTTACGGGCCTCGGTGTCGCGACCTGTACTTTCGGTGCATAATGCACCTCGGTGTACTTGCACGCGTACTTGCCCGCGTACATCTGCCAGTCAGCCCGGGCCCCCGGCATTGTTGCTCCTACGAACAATGAGAGCATTCCGCCATAGTTAATTGTTCTTCTTACGAAGCCCTACCTACATCCCTAGACCCCTAGACCCTCCCGGGAGCGTCACAATGGCGACGTACTCCACAATGCACTCTCCAAACTCCTCCAGAGACTGTCCTTTTCGAGCTCCTGCCGGCGTGCAGTCTGCTACTTGTCGCCAGACTCAATTGATGCTTTTCTCAATTATAAAGTCGTACAAGACCGACTCTTTTTAGTGACTAACATTCCGGCATCTTGAATTTTCACTATGCTCCGAGATGGCAAGTTTCAGCCCTTGAATGTGTAATCCGATTAAGGTGATATGAAGGGTTCTGTATATACAAAAATGTGAAAATATTTATGAAACTTACACACGTGATTATAGTGGTCCTAATGAAGGTCTTGAAACTCGCGAAATTTCATGTCAACGAAAAAAAAAAAAAAAGAAAATAATTTTCTTCGTCCTTGTCCAGGATAAATTAACAATTTTAAATTCAGGGAAAAATGTCTTCCTTGCATTTGTGTATTTGTATTTATGTATAAGAAATTGTTCTCGCTGCACCTGGATGGGGCAGTAATTTCAACTGAATGTTTGAAAAATTCACGTATAAATGTATAATGATTCAAATGCATGCATAAATAACTAGTTAACTTGGGAGCGCTTAACTAATCGACATGCAAATGTCCTTGCAGGTGCAGCCGGTGGCAGAATTGTCGGAGTTGTCACGACGTGGCGGCAGTGATGGAACACACGTGGAGCTTGCAGCTGCGAACATCCGAGGAGGTACACTTCGTCGATCGGGCAGTTTGCGCTTCAATCACAACACGGTAAGTTTCTTCCCAACATTTGACTTTCAGAGTTTATTTCGTCCCTTTTTGTCAACATATGGAAATTAAACAATTTTTACATTTATATATACATTTTTGGTAATGAAGCTTTATCTTTTCGTCTCCCGCGCTTACCGATCGATTTTATCGATTCCAGATACGTACACCCATTTCCTATGTCGTTTCGAGAATTTTTAAGCTTTGCGGTGGATCCGTAGATCATTAGTGAATCCCCCCCCTTTTTTTTTTATGGAAATTTACGGAAATATAAAATTTCTTAAATTTATGGTGACTTTTCATAATGGAGCTTTTGTCTTTTCGCCTCCCTTTTTGTCGATTCCAGTTACGTTTCACGGATTTCCTGTCTCATCTCGAGTGTTTTTTAGCTTTGCGGTGGATCCGTAGATCATTAGTGAATCCCCTTATTTACGGAAATATAAAATTTCTTAAATTTATGGTGACTTTTCATAATGGAGCTTTTGTCTTTTCGCCTCCCTTTTTGTCGATTCCAGTTACGTTTCACGCATTTCCTGTCTCGTCTCGAGTTGTTTAGCTCTGCGGTGGATCCGTAGATCATTGATGGATCCCCGTAGTCACGTCCCGGCGACCGGAAAAGCGTCAGCTACGTGAGAACCTCGTTGCGCGACGTAACGGGCTGGCAGCAATTAGCATGGCGTCCTCTAACGATCAATTAACGGCGGGGCTGCACTTGTCGCGCAACGCGGGCCTCGTTAATTATTTTTCGCCGTCCGAATTCCCGGGGGGTCTCGCCGTGATCGCTTTTCCTTTCGCTTTCTGACTCGAGAATCTCTTCCACCTGTAAAATAACCGCACAATGGACTGCGAAATTGATTCGAAATTAAGTCCTAAGTACCTGCTTGATTGATGACTAATAATTATGCGGAAATTTGCAATAACAATGGAAAACAATTATTTTAGTACTAGAAGGAATTAAGGAGAAATAAACGGGTTTATTTTTACCGTCAAGGGTGTCGATATCTTGAGTGTTAATTTTCGAATTAGGATGTTCCTCTCTCTCTCTCTCACGACGTGATAAATTGACGAGGTCGAGAAGAGGGGACGTTTTAATCCGCTCAGTTTTTGAATACGTTGATGCAGATTTCTTCTCAGTACATCCGTGTCCGTCTAGTGCAACGTGAGTCTGTATAACAAACAAAGAATATTATTTCTTTGGCGCCGGAAAGACTAAAGGGCAACTAAAAGGGTTTATATTTACCATTAAGTGTATCGGTACTTTGAGCGTTAATTTTTATTATTTATTTTAATTAGGATGCCTCTCCTTTTACGCGATGAATCGCCGAGCTCGAGGAGGGGAGGAGAAAATGTCGTTTCTATCCATTCGGTTGCATAAGTCGTTTGCGCGGGTTTTTTTTTTTCCCCTCAGTACCTCGCGTGTGCTTTTCAGCGCAACGCGAGTCTCACGGAAGTAAGATCGGGTCCCTATGTCGGTCTGGAGAGAGCCTAGGAACTCCCTAGTTATATCGGGCCCCGAGTCCGCGGCCATGTTTCCCTTTTTTTCCCTCGGTTTTTCACTTTCTTCCGTATATTTTCTCGATTTAAACGAGGTGTACGCTACCTCTTCCTGCGAGGCGTGCATCTTCCCTCGAGTGCTCGGTTGGGGGAATCAGCTGTAGTCGAGGAGGGAGAGAGACGCCCGGGGTCTTAACGAAGGGGAGAGTGAGAGGGAGCGAGAGAAAGACGCAACGAGGGGGCTCGCTGGGAGCGGAAGAGAGAGAGAGAGCGAGAGGATGGGGAGGGGCACGGGGTCCACCCACATTCCCTAGAGGGACTCAGCATAGTAATCGCATAACGGTACCGACCTTCGTATCGTAGTGCCGCATCTCCGCTGCTAAGAGTACTCAGAACCCCTCTAGTATGTACTATCGTGCTCACATGCAAGCGCGACGGCGTAAATAAATCCGGTTTTCGCTTTAAACGAGAAAGAAAAAAGATATTCCACCCTGGTGGCTGTAGGGAGTAGGGAGACTAGATTACTTCAACTGGCGATTTTTTAAGGAAAAATATACTAATTGATTAGTCATTTTATAATCCCACTGACGTTCGTATCGCGACACTGTATATTTCATGATAAGAGTACTTAAGACCTTTTTAGTATGTGCTATCGTGCTCACGTGCTAGAACGACAACGTAAATAAATCCGGTTTTCGCTTTAAACGAGAAAGAAAAAAGAATGTAATAATAAAATTGTAATAGTGTATATCCGCTGATAAATGTACTCGATACCCTTTCAGTACATGTTATCGTGCTTACATGCATGACGAGAGCAAATAAAGGCAGTTTCCGCTTTAAAAGAAGAAGAAAAGATTTTTCCACCCTGGAGGTCGAGAGAACTAGAGGGATCAACAAATCCACTCTCCATTTTTTTTTTTAAATCAAAACCTTATTAATTGACCAGTCATTTTATGACCGTAACGACGTTCGTATCACAATACCTCATCTCGCGTTGTATAGAGTACTCGAAGGCTCCATTAGTACTTACTATCGTGTTTACATACAAGCACAAGAGCGTAAATAAATCCGATTTCCATTTTAAAATAGAAAGAAAAGAAATATTTCATCTCGAAGACCAGAAGGACTGGGGAGACCAAAAAATCGACTCTCTCTTTTTTTTTTGAGAAACATATTAATTGATTAGTAATTGTACGACGATAATGACGTTCGTGTAGTATAATACGCATATCCGTCGTGAAGAGTACTCAGGACCCCTCTATCAAGTACTCTCGTCCATATATGTAGATGTAAGCACGAGAGCGTAAATAATGCTTCGGATTAAAAGAGAATGAAAAAAATATTCCACCCTGGAGGCTGGAGTAACTAGAGAGACCATAAGAAATAATCGACTCTCCATTTTTTTTTCACGAAAATGTACTAAGTATATGACAATGCAGACTATTGTATATCGCAATACCGCATATCCGTTGATAAGAGTAATCAGAGCGCCTCCAAAATCTATTATCGTGCTTACAAGCAAACACGAAATCGCAAAGAAATTCGGCATTCGCATGAAAGGCGAAAGAAAAAACGATTCTACCACAAAGATCAGAAAAATTTTCATGATCATTTTTTTTTGGTGCGTCATCGAGTTATTTCAATTCTCACGAGATTGGAGTCTCAGGAAATGCGACGTGCGAGATAATTTTCTAAAGCCTCATTTTAATTTGAGCCATTTCGAGAAATGTTTGTTCGCCAATTAGAAACGATCTTGCGGCATGATGGTACACATGGCGCATCGTTTGTCTCAATTCTGGGGTGAATAAAAAGCTCGTTAAGGGGGGCATATGCGACCCGGGGGTCATGCGTTTAATCGAATTAGATCCTGCCCAGCCCTGGACGATATCGGGGTCATGGTACTCCAATCGAAACCTCATTACAGGGTTTTAAGTTCGTTTGCTTCGCGCCGTCTTTGGCTCAGAAACAGGGAGCGGCTTTATCGATCACCCCTACACGGCAGACATTAAAGGTTGTCGCACTTTGTCGTTCTTATCGAATGATTTTGATCATTCTTATCACCGCATTGTTTATGAAGAACATCGAGCCAGTAGAATAAAAACAGGATGAATTAAGGTGACACGAAAGTGGCATCTGATATATCAATAAATTGTGACGCTTCCCCAAACCGAATTGTTTGGGATTTTATTACGTGAATTTGTTCACGCGAATAGGAATGTCTTGACGCCCTCGAAATTGCACATGTTTATAAGAAATAAATGTGGATAAACAAATTGAAAGGAATTAAATTTCATGGGTATGGAGACTTTTTTCAGGACTTTCATGATCACGTGGTGAAATTTTAAACGATACGGTGTCCGGAGAAAAGTTTCGTAAACGAGACCCATTGGACGCCACTTTCATATCGCCTTAAAGTGATATGAAAGTGTGATATATACATAACAAATAGTGAAAATATATATAAAATTTTTCTCCAAACTGGGCACACCGAATTATCTGCAACTTTAACACGCGATTATGGAGGCCCTAAGGAATAACGCGCTGCTAATGAAGTTTCTTTTTTCGAAAAAAATTTGCTACTCATCTCGGACGAGAACCAAAAAAGGTATTATTTTTTTTTTTCGAAATGCCCGAAAAATGAAATCTTACGGGCAGCGCGTTTTTCCTTACAGCCTCCCTAATCACGTGTTAAAGTTTTAGATAATTTGGTGGACCCAGAGAAAAGTTTCATAAACATTTTGACTTTTTGGCATGTATATATCGCACTTTCATGTCACCTTAAGGGGTCTCATTTTTATTCCAAACGCGGCTTTAGAGCTCTTTTTGTATTATCACGTTCTTACAACGGAAATTTCCATATTTTCAGGAATTTCTATGGATACGCTGGCTCCCGTTCGGTGCGTTCACGAATGCAACCCGTTTTCCTTGCGCAGTCCCAATTCCCCGTTTTATTTTCTTTTCTGGCTCGGTTTAACGGGGCGCTTCGCCAAATAAAGGTCGACGAACATTTAAGGCGTGCCGTTCCCGATAGCCTCGGGACATTCATCGATACCTGATTGATCCTTGCTACTTCCCCGAGCCATGTCTGAAAGGAATCTCGCGTGCGGTTTGTATACCGTCAGGGACGAGAAGCAAGGGGAAGACGTGCAAACGACCCCAGAAGCGCTTCGATACCTCGATGATGAATTTTTGAAGAATTAAGGAAAATCGAAGGGCTCTATCGGATCCTGGAAAATAAGGAGTGTCCGCGCATGCGCGCGTTACGCGTCCCGGAGCGAAGAGGCGGAATGGACGAGAGCGAGTAAACGTAGAAGGGTGGGACAAAATGGCAGAAAAGACGATCGTTATGTGGGGACTCGTCCTTTGGTTTAGGCTAGACGTTTTCCTCCCCAAGGACGAGAGATATTAACTTGTAGAATAATTTAGGAGAGAACACTGCACGGTCTACTTTTCTCTCCAAAGAGTTAATGATGTTCAGAAGTTTTCGAGCCGCGAAAGTCCAGCCTGATTTTCTTTACTTGTTTCATAATCGAGATTTTCAAATTGGTTCGGCTGACCTTGGGATTGTATTTTGTATTTATTTATTTCATTATGTGGGGGGGGGGGAAGTATTAAATCCCCGCAGCAACGGGGTGAATTATATAATAGAGTGCATGGAAGGAAAAATGAGAAAATGGCGGAAATGGCGAGATGGAGGTTCGTCCATTAGTCTGGACGAAATAGTTTTCCTTCCCTAAGAGGAGTTTTCCTCCCTCATTCTTGGAATGAAAATTGTATAGTATACCCTTTTCTCCTGAAAGCCGCAGAAGTTCTTGAAGACCCGAAAGTCCACCCTGTCTCTCTGTACTTGTTCGATAACGGCGCTTTCCAGTACTGATATATCGGAAAACTTCTTTCAAAAAGAGACATAAATTGTTAAATTGACCTCGGGATCATACCTTGCCCACATTTAACGTTTTGCTTCCATATCCAATTCTCTGTGAATATTTTCTAACCACCGCAGCGAGGCGAATTATACAAGTGAAGGAACACTGAATAGAAAAAGACAAAATGGCGGAAAAGACGATCGTCAAGTGAAGACTCTCGGTTTAAGACAGTGTAGGTTTCCTTAAAGACGAGGGAGGAAATTTAGTACCGTCTACACTTTTCTCTTAAGAGCTAACGATCCGTGGAAGCTCTTCGAGGCATGAAAGATGCGCCAGGCTTCGCACGCTTGATTGATAACACCGTTTTCCGATACCGAGATATCGGAAACCTGGTTTCACTCGTAGACGGAAACGGTTAATTTCACCGCAAGAATCACATTTTATATAAACTTCATTCCTCGGGTATACGTTCAATTTTCTAGACGAATTTTCACGTCTCGGGACGAGGAGATTAAATGCTTGAGCAAGGAGATTAAACGAGCGAGCAGGGGCTTAAAAAATAGCGAAAAAGGCGATCGTTAAACGGGGTCTTTTCACGGCTCGCTCTTTCAATTTCGGCTAGACGGTACAGTTTTCTTTCCCTAGGAACGAGGGGCATCTTTCTCTTGAAAGTTAACGATCCGCGGAAGCTTCGGGTGTACAAAAGACACCTTCCCCCCTTTATCCGGTCGATAGCAGCCCTCCCGATATCGGGATATTGGAAATTCGGTCCCAATGGGAGACAGGAACGCCAAATTCAGCCCGGAAGTTGCATTACGCCCAAACTCGATTCCCTGCAGTTGCAATATCACCGAGAACGATACGGACTCATGTTCAAAGGATTTAGAAATTTCCGCGATGTATATATTATCTGAAATATGTTAAGTACATACTCTAACACGTACTTGTAACAATTTACGTAGTTCTTACGGTATAAAACGTACATTACCATAAGTAAAATAAGTGCGTTTATTTCTAGGGCGTTTTACACGTACGCGATATTTCCGTTGAACATCTTGTGTGGCTCTTGAACAAACATCAAATCCTTTTTGATTGCGACAGGAGATTGGCGATTCCTAAAAATTAATATATAGACATAAATAGTTTTCGATCTCTTAAGATTAAATAGGTAAAAAAATATGATTTGACGGAAAATCAGTTTTTTTTTTCCCTAGAATATCGGTGTTCTATTCTAAGGGCATGTTTTTTAGGAGCTACGTCACACCCAGTTTAGTGTACCTGGGGGTAATAAGCAGTGTTTATCTTTTTAATTTCAATTTTGAACTTTTAGTCATTTCTGGAAAGGGTTGGATTTTTCCTTCCAGGAGCCGTTAAACGCGTCGTTAGCTTGCATCTCGAGGAGTCGGCCTTTAGGTTCAGCGGACGCTCACGGTGTCACTGAACGTTAGGTCGGACACACATGGAAGGCGACACGTAAGAATGGATTGTCTTGAAAGGCTTCCACTTCGATAGTTTCATTCGCGTTTCTCCTCCAACGACCTCGGCCAATCGCGATCCGAAGCGAGCGGGATTCCTTCTCGTTCCTTTTTTTTTTCTGGTTATCCGAAAAACTGTACATAATTTCCCCCCTTTTTTGTTTACCTCATTTCTGACCAACTACTGCAAATCCAATGCTCTTTACGTAGCTAATGGCAATCTCTGGATCGAATCCGGATTCGTTTCGTAACGGATTCTAACAGTGATTTAAAAATCAATCGTACACGTCTGCCATAGGCATCAGGAAAAAGTGCAAGTTTATTCTTACTCCTATAAATTGATAAGAATCGATGGAAATTTACATATACTTTTGCACACCTCGTTCCTGAAGCTTCACATAAAAAAAAAAAAATGATGAAACGGAAAAATGACAAATTAGAATAAGTGCAAATTTATCCTTACTCCCATAAACTGATAAGAATCGATGGAAATTTACATACACCTTTATACACCCCATTAGCGAAGTTTCGCATAAAAAAAAAAACAGTAAAACAAAAAAATTACAAATTAGAAAAAGAACAAATACACGTGACATTGTACATTTACTTGAATTAAATGTAACATTACTTCGTAACTTTATTTAAATTAACTTAGATGCCGAACGCGATACTACACAGACGATGTAATTTGACTGCAATTTATTGGCATTAAAATAACCAACGATCGAGTATGTAAATTTACATGGGCATTTTTATCAGTGTGTTTCTTCCACCTTAGAGTCACTTAAAGTGTAAAGCACTTAATTACCACAAAAATTCAATTCCACCGAATTTAGTGTTCTTAAGTTTTTCGGCGGAAGTCATTCGACCTGATAGAGTTCGGATTTATCGGCACGGATTCTGATAAAAGTGAGAAATATATATTATCGGTATCTAATCAAGACACCGATGGTTTACCGGCACACCCGTGCGCGATGGCAGTCGTCGTTATTAATAGAAGTAATAATTCCACGAACGGCTTTATTGGCGTTCCCCGACCGAGTCGCGATTGTAAATCGCTCGTTTGCAATACGTCTCGCGGTTTGCGAGTCGTTTTGCTCGGGTCGACGTGAAACGCAACACCGTGCGAACACGAAGGGGGATCCGCCGGTAATGCGCTCGGCCGTGGCTTTACGGGAAATTTCGCATCCGATTCGAGGGAAAAGCAGCTATCGATGCTGCCGCGGCACTTGCGTTAATGCACTTGCAATTTACCCTCCGGTAATGCATCGGTATGCGTCCCCATTCCACTGGAAACGCGGTGATCGATCCTGCAGACAAATTGCGACGATTAGGATTATTGAACAATATGGGGCAACTTCGTTCATTTCGATGCTCATAATTAATTGCTGCTCCACCATGCACGACATATACACGTAGCGGCATTACTTTTAATTTTTTTTTAACAAGGAAAAGGAAAAAAAAATTAAAGCCGGAAGGAATCGGTGAATAGTCCCGCAGAAAATTCCCGTTATCAGGATTGCAATGATTGTTAACATATTCAAATTTTGCAAATCGTCAATTTTTCCTATATTGTATATGTAAGGTCTTGTCGATGCGGTTTTAATATATGAAAATGAAGGAAATGTAGGAAAGAATTGAAAAGGGATCTACTGGAATATGAAATCGTACATAATTAGTTGGCTCGAAATTAGATTTCGGGTTAATAAATGATTAACTGCTGGACTATGCTATATATATATGCTCGATTGGTTATAAATTGTTCGGATAAATGAAATATGAGGAGAATTGAGGAATGAAAATGTGCAAAAATATAATGGGAGTAAAGAATGAGAATTCTTCTCGGTTCCTCGCAAGGACGTTCATGAAAACGCTACACGCGTTACCCGGGTAACGGTGAACGGTTCCAGAAGTGCCAACACCCTGTCGTGTCGCGTTACCAACCTGCCGACCGGTCACGCGTGTGCGGTAACAGGTGACCAGGGAGATTCCGATCGTGTAGAAATTCCGGCCGAGTCGCGTTATCACTCCTCTGTCAGTTTTGTCCATTTTGCCGGTAATGACATATAATTAATACAAAATCACACCCCAAACCGACATAAATGCAGTCCACCGTAAACGCGACATCGATACCCAAGTCTTGCTACCCTTTATCGATAATAATTCCAAGACTGGTGGTTACTGCAAACCTCTATTTTTTTCTGCTCCCATGATCATTAACGGTGAATGCAAGATTCATCGGTGCAGTCAGGCTTGCAAATAGTTATCCCATCGCAAACCGCAATTTTTTGGACCTGATTTCTTATTTTTTGACAATGAATAGTGTAACCTTCCATAAGGTAGATCAGACCTGCGGATGATAAAATTATTAAAAATCTACAGTTTTGCCGTTCACTTGATTTTTGACGAGAGTAGTATAAGATTCATCGGTGTGGGTAGGTCTGTAAATAGTTATCCTATCGCTAATCACAAACCGCTATTTCTTGAACCTGATTTCCCATTCTTTAACAACAAATAATCTAATCTTCGACAATGTAGGTCGGACTTTGTTAACTGCGAGTTATTGCAATCTCGATCCCTCATTTGCCCTAGTTTCGCGTTCTTTGACAAGAAATAATATCAAATTCGGCGATGTCGATCCGACCTGCAGGTTAAATTACAGCTAATCAATCGAAATCCGTATTGGCCCTTCGAAGTACTCGCGCCTCGTGCAATTGACTGTGAGATTATTGCAATCCTGTTTGCCCTAGCTTCGTGTTCTTTGACAAGAAATAATATCAAATTCGGCGGTGTCGATCCGACCTGCAGGTTAAATTACCGCAAATCGATCGAAATTCGTATTGGCCCTTCGAAGTACTCGCGCCTCGTGCAATTGACTGCGAGATTATTGCAATCTCCATTTTCCGTTTGCCCTAGTTTCGCGGTTTTTTATAAGAAATAATATGAAATTTGGCAGTGTCGATCCGACCTGCAGGTTAAATTACAGCTAATCAATCGAAATCCGTATTGGCCCTTCGAAGTACTCGTGCCTTGTGCAATTAACTGTGAGATTATTGCAATCCTGTTTGCCTTAGCTTCGTGTTCTTTGACAAGAAATAATATCAAATTCGGCGGTGTCGATCCGACCTGCAGATTAAATTACCGCAAATCGATTGAAATTCGTATTGGCCCTTCGAAGTACTCGTGCCTCGTGCAATTAACGGTGACGCCCTAAGTGCAGAGTGCCGTTTGTCACGCTCGCGTTAACAGTGGATAGCACGGACACACCAACGTACAGCAATTACGCCGATGACCCACCGGTGCGGCAAATTGGCACAATTTTCCGCGTTAATGCCGAATGTAAAAGCCAGGCCGCTTCCTCGGCGGCAGAAGGGCGGTGCCGATTGCGTTCCGGCCCGTTCGCGTCGCGTAAGAATAAACGGCGGTGCCCGTGAGAAGTGCAAGAAACCTCGCCACCAACAATGGCCGCCTATTTCGCAAAGGGTTCCTCGCTTTCTCTCTTTCTCTCCCCGGGACGCAGGAGCGCCGCTTTAATTGCGGATAATTGTCCGCGCTTATCGTTACGACCGATACGCTCCGATTATCACGGCCTGGCTTCAGGGTGAACAGGTTACGGACCGGTGCGAAGTTGGCGGCGAGTTCTTCTCCTTAATTGTTATCTATAGCACTGACAACGATCGATAAAGAACGTTCATGAGAGGGGTGGAAATGACCGAGTCGAAATTTTATAATCAGGACATTTTATATTTAAGGAACAATAATGTGAGGCTACTTAAACATTACGACTTAATTCGGCCATCGGTGGTATTTTTTAGTTTATTCTTTATTCATCTTCTTATCCAAGGAAACCTGGTTTACGATGTACTGTGTTAAGCTTGGTAGCAATGGGTCGTTGTTACGTATTCATAGTGGATGTGAAATGTGTTATTTTTTTCTCGTTTCCTCTTACTTTCTGCGTGACTAATTTTAATGCATATTGTCAGTGCTTGTGAGATCTCTGTATCTGCTTGAAAATGAAATTTCGTGAATTTTAAGACGTGAGTCAGGACCTCCATATTCACGTGTTAATGTTTCACATTATTCGGTGCACCCTGTTTGGAGAAAAGTTTTATAAATATTTTATCTTATATATATGTTACGGTGAAACACCGAAATCTGGAGAATGTCGACTTTCACCGGTGAATGTCAACATTCACATAGTCGCTTAGTGCATGTCCGAAATATTTGCTAAATACCCTTATTTCTGACTTACACCGGTAAATATTGACATTCACCGGTGTGTGATTGTCGACACACACCGGAGAGGGTCCGAATGTACAACAATGTAATGAAATATTCGATCTTTCACCGACGTATATTTGGTACCTGTTGACATTCACCGGTGAAAGTCGACATTCTCCAATTTCGGTCATCCACGGTAACATATATATGACGCTTTTATAATGGCTTAATTGCTGAAAAATATCGTTACGAATTAACCCCTTGAATCCTACTTCATGGTATTTTGAGGTACATGGGAAATTTTGTACGGTGTAGGGATCGATGGTATCGGATTTGCGATGACGTAGGGTACGTGCCGTTGAGCACCACTGACCTCTTCCGCGTGCGGAAGGCCGACTTTAATCCGTCACACGTCGCACTCTCTTTGTCGCGCCCCCGAGGGCGCGGACCTGCTCCGCGTCGACGGATCGAGCTTCCCCCTCGCATGGCTTTCAAATTGGATTTCGCACAGCGTGCCTTTATTTCGCGCCGCGGCGACGCGTTGCGGTGACGCCCTTGCCCCATGGCACCCTCCATTCGCCGTTTCCGTCGTTCCTCTCGGACGACGGAAACGACTCGAGCGATCGTTTGCCGGCGATTCGAGTCCCACGTGCACCAGCCCCCTGTCGATAAAATACCACTCGAAATGAGTCCCGGAATTGATAAAACAATCTGGAAGTTCTGCCCGAAGAGGTGCCCATAAAGGGAACTTATAGGGATGCTGTTTCCCTATGATATCCTACTTTGCCAGTTTTCGGTGCTTCTGACTAATGGAGAAATTGCATATGAAATGTATGGATTGCATGTCAGGAATTCAAACCTGAGATATATTTGCCGCTCTATTGCGCTTCTGGGCGCGAAACGGCTCATGAAACTGTATTGTTTGAGACTGGACTGGGATCACTTTCAAATCCATGATAGAATTCTGGAGTCGTAAGACGAGAGAGTGATCTTTGAAAGTGGCGCGAAATATGAATGTCGTACTGTGGTGCTTTCTCTCTATGTTAGATTTTTTTTATTGTTTTTCTTTGGTCGTTTTTGGAAATGAAACGGAAAGGTTACACGTTACATGTGCAGAATGATTGCTTGATAGAAATTCAATCCCTAAATATTGCTGTCTCTTAAAAGTGAGGGGAGTATGAATATCCATTTAAACGTGATGTGAAACCGACGGCGAAAGTCGTGCGTTTGGGAGCATCGGAGAAGCAGAAGACCTCATGTGTGACGATCTACGTTTTGAAACTAATCTCGAATATCTTCAAAATTGACGCTAAAACCTCGGAATTTTAAGACAAAATATGAATCTATATTTGAACGTGGCGCGAAACCGACGGCGAAAGTCGTGCGTTCGGGAGCAACGAAGAAGCAGAAGATCTCGGGTGTGAGACCATCTACGTTTCGAGATTGATCTCGAATTTCTTCAAAATTGACGCTAAAACCTCGGAATTTTAAGACAAAATATGAATCTACATTTGAACGTGGCGCGAAACCGACGGCGAAAGTCATGCGTCCGGGAGAACCGAAGAAGCAGAAGGTCTCGGGTGTGAGACCATCTACGTTTCGAGATTGATCTTGAATTTCTTCAAAATTGACGCTAAAACCTCGGAATTTTAAGACAAAATATGAATCTGCATTTTAACGTGGCGCGAAACCGACGGCGAAAGTCATGCGTTCGGGAGCGAAGAGGCGAGACACCGCGGATGACACGCGGGGCCCACGTTGCGGCATGAAGAGGCGCGCCACGCGATCGAGGGGTCCGAGACGGAGAGGCTCGGTCGGTAAATGTCAAGAGAAGGCGCGCGAGTCGCCCGGCTGGAGTCACGGGCACGAATCGGGTCCGCTTTATTCGCGAAGGCTCCGTGACGGGCATTAATGGGGGACGGTGAATCGGCGTTATTAAATAGCCGGTCTTTCGGCGCGGTGAGTTGCCATGGAACCGCCGGCTTTTGAGGGTGAACATTCCCGCCGGTACTTAATCGCCGGTACATGGAGTAATGTCGTAACGCCGCCTCGCTACCGGGTGATTAACATCTACAACCTTATTTCGAATTTTCATCGTTCTCCGCGCTGACGAAATCTTTTCTTTGAGGTCGAGCTCTGGAAACTGAAATCATTTCCATTTTCAGTTATCGTCTAAATTATTTTACCACTAGCTCGCAATTTTTTTTCGGCGAGATTAGTTCGTAACTGGGTTTACATTTCGATGGTGAAACGACTTTGTTCACGAACTTGTTCGTGCCTATATACGGAAGAATGGAAACGGTTATTCTTACGTAACTATGCGTAGGAGTGAAATTGTCTCGAAAAATGTGGATTGAAATCATAGGATGAAAGCGATTCTTAATTGTATCGACGGTTATGCAAGTATGTGCATTTACTACTGGTCGGTATGGTAGTCTGTTGCAATTTCTTATGCGTGATTTACCAGTACGGATGGTAACTGACGCGTTCCGGTAAGGTAGCGTATTCCATAGAATCCGCCCTGTTGGTAAGTCAGGGATCCGCAGAAATTAGTTTTCCTCACTTTTCGGGTTCAACGAATTCAAATATTTTTGCAATTATTCCTCCCTTTAATATTTACGTAATTACCAATTTTCGTTTCTGAATTTCAGATAGGGCAATAGTATTTAAATTTAGCACGCGTATTATCCTTTACCAACAGACAGTCGACGATCGATAGAGGTTCCGAAGGTACTCACAGATGGTGTTCTAAAATCTTCTGTTAATATAAATACCGTGCCACATAGTTAAACTACATTACCGACGTATAATTATAACGCAAGAATGAATAATTATTATAATTTCAATATTACATCCGACACTTCTTAAATCACTATCATTTTATTAATAGCCGCAAAAACTTGAAGCAAACAATTAGACTGAATTTCCTTAAGATGTTTATTACGATATTATCTCAACACGTTACATTCATCGTCAAATTATTTAACCCGGAAGACTTATACATATTTATTAGTTTTTTTTTATAGTCATTTTACGTAGTCATCACGAAGTCTAACGAATTCACGAATCCCGTATTTCGCGTCAGGTGTACAAGAAAGGAAAAAAAAAATCGAATAAAATTAGCTAGACTGTGTATCAATGTTTCATCCTATTGGAAGTACCGATAGAAGTGCCGACTTGTTAACCGGGACCATTGTCCTCGACTTACATCTTGTTACATCGCGTCAATGGCTATCAACTTGACACATCAAGTCGCACCTTAAGATCGCGCAAGCAGCCGGCAGTCATTGCCATGTTGCGCATAATTACGCAACCCGGAGTCCTTTATTTAATCTATGCTAATAGGATTAGAGGTCTCGGATGAATGCCGATTTTGTATCCTGCGCGAAGGACGGCCACTTACGGGAATGCCTGCAGGAGAGATGATAAAACGAGCGGAGAAAAATCCTCCTCGGCGAAAATCGTGGATATATGCATACAATGGTACAACTCTGTAGCAATTGCAGACCCGAAGACCGGTTCCGCAATGTCGACGCTCGCGAGTAGCGCAAACCGAAGTGACAATGTCCGCTATAATACGCGTGCCGAGGATAATCCTGAATAAATTTCGTACATTGAAAATGGCGGCAGGATGCAAAACTTTTGCAGGACAATGCATAAAAATACTCCCCAAGCATCGAATTTTTGCGAACTTCCAAGGATAACAAATCATTAGAGTACTAATATGCAACTGTTTATTTATACGTCCCCCCATACCTTGAAGTCGGAGCTATACCTTTGTCTGAAATTTCGAACTTAGACTTTTCTTATTACGTGCATCCATTTACTTTTTGATCTGATTATAAAAGAAATAATTATTCCGTGGCCGCTACGCAAGTCAAGTTAGAGAGAATTATTAGATATTAATTATTCCTAATTGTACTTTGCGAAATGCTCAGAAAAAAAGAAAGAACGGTTACGTGAATTCTGTTAATACTAAAATATAAAGATAAGTTTTTCGGTTGAAAAAAGGAAAGACTTGTCACGTTGTGCAATTCTACATTTACTACCACACGTAAGAAGCTTCACTTAAAAAATGTATAATCAGTTATTAGTGCAATTAAGAAGTGATCGAATTAAGTAGTTATTTATTTCGGGACGAGTCCGGGCGTGTTTCGCCGATTCGAGTCTCGATAGTCCTAAGGCAGATAATTATGCAAATGGGTTGTTTTTTTCCTATCCTAGGAGAGTGGGAGAGAGGAGAAAGTCGTTCCCGTAGGCCGAAGATCGGCAAGGACGTAACGAGCGGATCGGTGAACGGAAGGAACAGATGAGTCACGTGGTGCATCGGCTCGCCCACAATGGCGGCGGCCGGAGTGACGTCACACGTCGGCTTTCTATAAATAACGAAATTCCCTTTGAAAAAGAAAGGAGGAAAGGGGAGAGAAAAATGTCTCTCCCACGCGGGACGTCTTCACCGGGGCTCGGTTTGCTCTTTTGCCGATTTGCATAACGACCTCTCTAATCCCGCGGTGCTGCACGCTGGGCGTAAAAATTTATTCGTTCACGCCCGTCCCTTATACGGAGGTAGATCATATCGACGATATCTCGATTACGCGCCACGTTTACGACCGATATAAATAAAAGATCTTCGTTTACTCGCGGAAACATTTTTGAGGATTTTCTGTTAAGAAATACATAAAGTAAATCACATAGCTTAAGGGGATGTGAAAGTTACATTTGAGGGAACAATCGTTAGCGAAACTTTTCTCCGACCTGGGTATATCGATTCGCTTCAAACTCCACAACGTGATTATGCCGGCTATAAGAAAGGTCCTGGCATCCATAAGATTTCATTTTCCACAGAAAATTTCAAAATTTCAATTAACAAATTTTTAACACATTGAAATTTCACGGGTATTAAGACCTTCCTTGTAGCCTTTATATTCACTCTGAAAAGTTTGAAACGATTAGATGTACCCAGTTAGGAGAAAAATTTCATAGACGATACGTCTTTTACGCCATTTTCATATCACCTTAATTTTTAGTCGCTTGATTCTAAATTCAAGATGGCGGATAGTCTCATGCTGAGCATTTTGGTCCAGGCATTATGGCATTTGTTTGTTATTCAAAAATTCTATTAGGGAGATTAATTCATAAAGTAAGTCTTCCTTTACGAATTCAGCTTTAATAAGAAGATAAGTAGTATTACAATTTTATATACAGGAGGGACATATTTTTGGCGTAATTTTCAGTCTCTTCATTTTAGTTTCAAGATGGCGGCGAGACCCACGTTGGCCATCTTCGTTTAGTCTTATCCGGGGCATTACTCGCAGAGAGCGATCGTTTACATCGAGTTCTGCCCGAGTGATCACGGGGTACGCATTCATGTCATTGTGGCACTTGTTTATTTAAACTCGCGCACGTGCGCCGGCGGATTAAATGCGCGGGTTAAACGAGTCGCTGCAATTGATTCAATTGCAGTGTATGCAGCGCCTAGTTTCTCTCCGTGCGCGTGCACTGCACGTTCGTTGAACGTTTTACCTGTTTTCCTGGGCAGCTCCCCACAAAACATTTATAATTACCCCACCAACATTGATTAACGTTTACACCAATGTAACAATGTTTCAAGGTCACGATGTAAAATTGCAGCGGTTCTCACCTTGCAACATTATAAATTCCGCGATCAACTCAGAATTCCGAAAATAATTCCGTGGTATTCTTTTTCCAGTAAATAAAAATCAAGTAACATTATGTATTATCGTCGGAGTCCATTTATATCGACATTGATAAAGGAATAATGATTTTTGGAATTTCCTTCCAAATTCATTTCCTCTTTTAAAGAAGAAGGGATTTACCTTCACGCTTCCAGATCGTCTGAAATTTAATTATTTCTCCTTATTTTCATTATTGTGCCTTGTAGAAAGTCAGTAGCCTTCGAAATCTCGCCACGTGCGTAGCGACATGCCGCGTGAATTCTACAGGTTTGTCCGGGAATTTCTACAGGTCGATACCGATCGGACAATCGGCGCGAAAGTTGCGGAAGAGTTTTCTAGTAACGGGCTTTTCGATCTACTTTTATTATCAACGGCCGATCGGAAGACATATCTGGACCCATGTTTCGATTGTACGTTAGGGCTTCCTTTATCGTTCCTCCACTTACCTGTATCCGCGGGCCTCGTGTATGAATGCGCCCTTATATTACACTCGGCGTCCCATAAACATCGAGCGCGTGTACTTGCGCGGTACTTGCTGCGCGCACCACCTCGCTACCCGTAATATCGACATCGACACGAATCCTATCTAACCTCATAAGCCACGTTCCTTTAACGTCCCGACTGCGCCCCAGATATGCGGATCTGCGGTTTCGACGCTTGTACGTGGACGATAAAAATACTCCCCTCGATAACAATGCCCGCAATAATTCCGTCTTATTACTGTTTACCGGTCGATATCGAGACCAGGAAAACGCTTCGATCGATATTGCACGGCGGGGAAGTTTTATTGAAATTTTATGAGAAAGAATCACATGTTTATCGCAACTTCCTGTGACTCGATTTCAGACAATAATGTTAATATTAATACATTGTATAGGCAAGTAAAAGTTGCACAAAAGTCCAGGATTAATCATCTTCACAGCGTAGGTCCGTAAGAATTGTATTGAAGCAAATAATTCATATTTATTAATTTTTTTCCCATGTTTCGATCGATAGAGTTTCGCGACAAGTACTTTTTTAAGTTCTGCCGATTCTGAGGTTTATGATATTTTTCATTTGTTCCAGGTAAGTGCATGGAGAGGAGTTGTTGAATAAGGTTACGGGCATAAGTAGTGAGTACTGAAAATAGTTATGGCTCTTTTTTTTTCTTCTAATATTCTGAGAGAAAATTTATGCATAGAATTTTGACGGTTGTGAGAATGTTTGCGGTCCATTCCGGAGGTATTATTTTTATCCAAAGTGGGTTTATGTCAAATTGAAGTCCTTTCGCAATGCCGGCGTATTTTCGGCCGTCATTACAATGGACTTTTATGCAGAGTGCATGGCGTCCATTGAATCATACGGTGCGCCTCTATGGTTGTGTACGAGTCTCGTTTAAATGCACCGACACGCGATGTATATGTCGTTTCAAGTAGAGTAACCACCAGCCAGTCCGGTTACTTCTTTGGAGGCATGAGTCATGCATTTATCGCCGACAAGTCGATATTCGATTGGATTTGCACGAGCTTAAAGGCCCGTTCACCCCGATCTCTATCCGATGTTTCGATGGCGAGTCAATACCTTTCGATCCCCTATATATCCACCCTAAACATATGTTCTACCCCAATAAATAAATTATCAAATTTCACTTCAACACGTCACGCTCTCATCCGAATTCTTACAAATCTCTTCGCGAATGAAAATAACGTTCCCTTGTGTGAGTAGAACTTAATTCAGAATTGCAAGTAGCGCATGGAGAAGCGAAACGAGAGCGAATATAAGTAAAGGGAAGCTAGAAGGTGAGGAAGTAATGGAGGTGGCGAAGGTGGGACCATGAGGCTGACTTACGGGCAATTGTTTTCCATTGGTAGTTTAGATAATCTTTATATATACTTAATATGTTTATATAGTTTAGATAACGAATTCCTAGATTTATCCGCATATGAGAGGCGTCTTGACAATTTTCAATAATTCAGAAGAAAATGTCAAAATTAGGAGGCCCCATATACTCGACCGGGCTATTTTTCTGATGGTACATTTTCATCCTATATTTTAATTGTTTTATTGTTAAGTTGGATTAAAACTCGCTTTACGTTATTTAGAACTAAGTGGTCTCGTTCATCAGGAGCGTGACTTCATTTTGATCGGACGTCTGATTCGCGCGAACTCGAGGAGCCCCTTATAGGAGGACATGTTTTCGCTCGGTCTGAGAGAAATTGGAACGAGCCGTGACCTATGCGTTGGCCGTTTCAAAAGTAAAATTACGGCGAGTCGGAGATCCCATTGGCTGCCCACGCGATTCTGCGACGCACAAGGTCGTTAACCATATGGCGCTCGGCTGGCGAAGATTTCGCAAGAAATTCACGGGGCACCGCCCTGTCTAGTTACCCAAAAACACGGACATGCCTTCAAAAACTTAAAAATACCCCCGACACTTTTCTCCAATCCTAACATCTTATTAAGTAAATAAACCAATACCGAAACCTTAAAAATTCCCCCCAAAAATTATTATCGATGAATAATAAACGACGAGTTTGAGAGAAAAAATGGCGGACATAGTGGAGCGGCATTTTCCGGATGGATTTATTTTCTCTACTTGAATCTTCATTTTTGAAAGCGAGTTAATTCGTGAAATCAGAAATGTGGAAAGGAGTGGGAGGGACATGATTTATTTTCATGCTCGGTTCGCGTTAATTAGCATTTTTTAAAGATTTTTATTATCTTCAATCCACTGGACACCGCTCTGTCTAGTTATCCAGAAATACGGACATGCCTTCCAAAAATTGAAAATCACATACCGACGACACTTTTCTCCAATCCTAACATCTTATTAAGTAAATGACTCAGTACTGAAACCATAAAAATTTCCCGAAAAAATGTTTATCGATGAATAATAAGCGACGAGTTTGAGAGAAAAAATGGCGGACATAGTGGGGCGGCATTTTCCGGGTGGATTTATTTTCTCTCTTTGAACCTTCATTTTTAAGAGCGAATTAATTCGTGAAATCGGAATTGTGGAAAGGAAAGGGACGAAAGAGGTTTATTTCCAAGCCCGGTGCTCGTTAATTAGCATTTGTAGAGGATTTTTATTATTCTTAATCGCGGTTTAAGTAGGAAGTAGTCCTGTCTTTTTCGGGCCAGGGTTGAGGATCCTTTTTCGTCGGTTTCCCAGGACCGCGGCGCCGGCTTGAAGTTCAAGGCACTCGGTCCAAAAAAGCCGTAAATGAGCAAATAAGCAAAGGGGCATTTTTTTCTCACCGTAAACGCTCGATTGGCCGTAAAGCCGGGCTTCGCGGTTCGCGGCAGTAAAAATGATCGCGGACGCGGATCATAAATTTTGTGGCGACCTGCGCACTTCCACCTGCGCAGGACTTAAGGACTCGGCCTTACGTGGGCTGTCGATTCCGACGTTTTATTCGCGGTACTTTTTTCTCCCACAATGTCTTTTCTCAGGTTGGATTCGGCTGTCGTAAAAACCCGGGACACTCGACGTGCAAGATAAATATAGGCATAATGGCGCCGTAATAGGCGAGCGGAGGCTATACCGTAAAAGAAAATAATGAATAAATTATTCGGGCCAATAAAAATTGTCGCCGCATATTCGGTTATGCTACTTTCCGTCAATTTATCGCGATAAAAGAGTCGTGTAAATTAATGGCTTGATCTCCAACGTGTCGAAGGGACATGCCACACGGCATACCTCGGCCGCGCAACAATCGTAAGTCACGAGCACGGACATGAAATTGCATGTACCCAAGAATGCTCACTGGACCGAGAAATTTCGTTTTAGGCGAGTATTTCTAGCGTGGAAATATCACGGCTTTAATCTATCGCCTGTAGGATGGAAATATCCAATAATCGTTGAAGGAAACGAGCAAGATCAGTGGCGCTTAGTGTTCCGTCACAACCGAACTCGACGCGGAACCACAGATTGCGCCATTTCCAATTGAATTCAAAATTACACGCGGTGTTCAAAATCCCTTTGAAAAAATGAAAGGTCAGTAAGAAGAATTATGCTATTACCGATAATCGACGCTGCTCGCTGGGGAATAATTTAAAGTAGGTTTCCGCTCTATGTAGACGATCCGCCCATTTCACGTGGGCGAATCGGTCGAAGACTTCGATGCCTGACCTGGTTCCAAGGCTTGTTTTATTTCATTGTTTTCTTGCCTTTGGTCTATTATTACTGTTTCTTACCGAGCTTGAAGTGTATTTTTGCTTTATATACGCCGCTCAAAACCCGCTCGAGGCAATGAATGATTAAAAAATGTAATATCAATGATAATCTACGTTTCATTCCCGGGGATTTAATTTAAAGGGAGTTTCTCTTGTGCAAATCGGTTGGAGACTTAAATGCCTGACCTGATTTCAGGAAGTGTCTTTTATCGTTACTTTTTTGTTTCCGATCTATTCTTTGCAATGAAAGGCAAAAATAGATTAAGGAATTTAATGTTAACACTAATCGGCGTTTCGTTAATCGTGAAATAATTTAAGGCAGGTTTTCACTCTGAGACTTCAATGCTTGATCTGATTCCAAGCAATGTATTTTTTCGCCATTATTATTTTGTCCTTTGTCTGTTATCGCCATTTAATAATATTAAACATACAATATTAGCATATTTGGCGTACAAAGGGCATTCGAAATCCCTTCTAAAGTGGGAAAAATCGATTAAAAGGCTTAATATGGATATCAATTGATGTTCCGTTTATCGTGGATTAATTTAAAGTGGGTATGCGGAGGATCCGCCCTTCCCACGTGGGCGATTTGGCCGGAGACTTCGATGCCTGGCCTGATTCCAAGCGGTGTATTTTTTCGCCATTGTTCTTTTGTCCCTCGTCTATTGTCACCGATTTGGAGATGAGAGGCGTCGGGATGCAGAGGGAGGGGCGGACTGTTATTCGACCCAATGACGTCAGCTGTCGAAATTAATAACGAAAAAGGAACTTTTTCACCGGCCGATCGATCAATCGGTCCGCGGTGAGATCATCGATGCGATCGTGAAGGATCGTGTCGGGCGGCACGCGTTCTGGATATCTGAACACCGGCGGAAAAAGTCGCGAGTCGACATGTAAATCGATACTGGCGATCGGGACCGATCGATTGATCGGTCGGCCATTTCCATGAACGGAGGCTGCCGGTCGGCGGTCTTGCCTTCGAACGGTGATTAATTTGCAAGCACGACTGGCAGCTTCCGGGGAACTCCGCCGGACTGGGGACTTTTCTGTTTTTTCTCCTCTCCGCACCTGCGGAACGCACGCGTTTCGCGGTTAACCGCCTCGCGGCCGCCTTTTTCCGCACGCGCGAAGTCTCGCGAGACTCGCGCCTTTTTACACCGAGGTCGCACTTTCTTGTCCCTGTAACGATATTCCGCGGAAATTAGTACTGCTAAAAGAAAAACAAGGAATACATTCATGAGATTTGATTCAGAGGTTTTTATTCAGATACGGTATACTACATGCATAATACACGCGTAAACAAATTTAACGTACATGCTTTATGATTCTACAAACAGCATAAAAATTATTTCCGGTAAAATGTGAAGTTAGGAATTTATTCATGAATTACTTTACAATGCGAATATGGAGGCTGTAAGCAAGGTCCTGACACCCATGAAATTTCAATTCTTTACAAAATTTGTTTGTATATATTTCAAAACATTTTTATACAAAATGAAATTGTATGGGTGTTAGAGCCTTCTTTATAACCTCCATATTAACGTTGCAAAGGTTGAAACGATTCGGTACACCCAGTTCGGAGAAAAGTTTAATGAACGATTGACCTCTCCGATGCCACTTCCGCACCCCCTTAAGAAACATTGCATACAAATCGAGAACACCATATCAGACTTGTAATCTCAGTATAACTTTGTACTTAAAAAATGTACGAAATCTCGAGACGTTTTTTATGAGGGTATTACGGAAGCATGGCGTCGTGTAAATTCGCGAATTTCGGGATAAATCATCGAAATATCGTTTATGTGATAAAAGAAATAACGACACCCAGAGTAGTGGTGCTTCGCGAGGTTATGTATGGAATAGCTTTAGAGGCCCGTTGTAAAAAGTATTGCCAAATAAAAATCCGAAACCTATTACAAAAACGTCCTTTGTTCTTCGTTTCGTTTATACTCGAGGTGCGCGTTAACAATTTTACTGCATGCGAGAATTTTACGGCGATGCCGGCCTCGATCGGTTGTTACGATTTAAGCCCGGCCTTCGCGGCCAGTACGACACGTTCGTCATAAGATTTCGAACATTAACGGGGTTTTGATTATAATAATTTCAAGAGATATTCTCGAAGATAAGTCCTTAACTCCTTTCGGTGAATGCCTCGTGTTGGGATGTGCCGTTCCCGAGGAACGATTTGGCTGAGCGTACCGAGGCAATTGCTGAATAATTTTCATACCCCAATTCTCTGAACCAATCAGGAAACTTTTATATGAAAATGGGCCTCGTTAAACGGGCCTCGTTGAACGCCTCTCTCGTTGCATCCTCGATGAAGTAACTTTCCTTGGAGTCTCGATTGCAGTGACAATATTCTTCCTCCGCGTTGCCGCTCGATGTTTACATTGCACAATACCGTACTTGTGCAATCCGTCATTGCCTTAATATGTCCTCCCAGTATGAGAAATTCTAAAATTTCATCCCCGCGTTAGCCTTAATGTGAACTTTCCTAATTATAACCTAAACAGTCTAATCTGATCTAAATGAAATCCGAGTTATCAAAGGGATGTGAAGATTAAGGGGATATGAAACTGGCATCTGAGGAGTCAATCATTCATGAAACTTTTCCCCTTGGTGCACCGCATCGTTTCAAACTTCACAACATGAATATAGAGGCTATGAAGAATGTCGCGATACCCATAAAATTTCATTTTTTACATAAAATTAAAAAAATGTCTATATATAAATTAAATTAAATTATATTTCATGGGTTTCAGCACCTTCCTTATGCCCTCCATATTCACATTGAAGGTTGGAAACGATTCGGTACACCCAGTTCGTAGAAAAATTTCATAAATGAGGCCTCTTTCATGACACTTTCATATCACCTTAATAATTTTAATCCGTCTTTTTAACCTCGTGGAGTTATAGAATTTGAACAATCAGTAAAATCTGTATATTTCAATCTCCTGAAATATATTTATTAATACAGTGTTCATATTCAGAAGAACATGTCCCTCGTTTTCCGCGTTGCAGCGCGCGATGCAGGTCAGCTGAGCCTGTCTCGGTGCAGTTCAGTCTTGGTGCATGTATGCACTTCGCGATGCACTTACATTCTCGTGCTTGTCCTACTGTCCAGTCTCCAAAGCTTGCTGACTAACTTACTTTACTCGGATTATAATTCTGCGGGTTCTTAAAATAGACTTTGCGAGGCTCCGCCACGCGCGGTGCGTGCGCGTAAAGAAAGGTGCGTTTCGGAGCTGATTTGTGCGTGGGTCGCGAAAGTAAGTCCGACTGTTGACTTCTTATGAAAGCGCGTCCATTCGGGATAATAAATCCGATTACACCGATACGATAAATTGCCAAGACGCAATCGAAGATATCTCCACTGAGGAGCTCCAAATAAGTACGAAGATAATGACTCCAATTAATTACACTTTTAAGAATCTTCTTTCGAGATTAATCTTCAGTCTTTCTTTTTATCTCTTGAGAGAGGAACAAACTTGTGGATATTTTGCGATTTAATAAATTCAATTAATCGATTAATTAAATATAAAAGAGATGAAAAGGGTTTTTCATTACGAAGGAAATTGACTGTGTCAATTAATTCGTCGTGTCAATTGCGCGTGTTTAATCGCCTGCGACGCGTTGGTGGTCCGCGGTATTTCTGAGCTTCTAATTTCGATTCCTGTGGTCGTGGGGAATGAAAAGAAAGCGGAACGAGCTTGGGGCGAAGAAAGATTTAAGCTTTTGAAAAGAGTAAACGTTCCAGCCGGGTCACCATAAGCCGAGTCCAAAAATGTCGAAATTAGAATTTTTAAGGAATTATAATGTTGAGAATTTACAATTGCGTGAATGTATTTAAACGAAATTTCTCTTCCCCACAGAAAAATGATTAATGACACGGAGAAGACACTTTTAAGAGTTCCCTTGGCAGGTGGAAAGTGAAAAAATCTCATACGATCCTCAAATTACATTGCCTAGCTTATAGAAGACTGGTAATGGGCACTTATCGCGGTATGTAAGAGGTGTGACGATGTATTTAAACAATTTCCAAGCAGCAAGTCGGGAAGAATGTGAATGGACTCCTGACGGAGATGGTGCAATTAGTTTTACAAGCCGGGTATAAAAAAATCGTCCCCTGGGCTCGCTGGAAAATGCAGATTAATATGGATCGCTGATCCGTACAAGGAGGCCAATAATTATGTCCTTGGCACTTAACCGCGCTCGTTGACGGGGCACTTAATAATTAAAGCGCAAAGTTTGTCTGGTTTGCTCCGTTACGTATAATTCGTGGCTGCGCGTAGCAGGGTAGGAAAATGCAACAGTTTGGCGGGAAAAAAAAGTCTGGTTGAAGTTAAAAATCACCTAGAGAATCCTCGCGTAATCCTCGGACTGTAACACGGAATGAGTACGTGTGCGATTTTTATGCAGATATGGCCAAGAAGGACGACTTGGGATAGAAGGAGCAACACCTCCGGGAATTTCATTGGCGTTACTATAATCGCATTAGAAGGAGAAAATCGCAGCCGTGGTTGAAGTCCTCGAGAAACGTCCTGCGAGGGTGAGCCGATCCTAGAAAATCTCCCAAGGCATCCATGCGATTCATCTAAATAATCTTCGTATTCTTCCAATAAATCTGCAATTGAAAAATTCTATCTTCAGGGTATAAACAGTACTGTGTACTTTAGAAATGCACCCCCGAATTATGCGTTACGCTGCAACGTTGGGGAACCTCGAGCCAGTGATGGACGTCCGGTTATTTCGGTACCAGCGTCAACTTCAGACGATTCACTATTAATGTTTCCGTTTGTACTTATAAATGGTCCCCTGACGGCCGGTACTCCCATAAACTTGGACAAAACGAAAATTATAGTAAACAAAACATCTAAAAGTTCCGACTTGTACAGCTGCTGAGAAAAAACTTTAAAGGTTCCAAACTTGGACGGTTCCAAAAGCCCCATCAAGTGCCATCCCTAAAACATAGACGCGTTAATAAGCCAAGTTCAAAACGCGGAATTATCTTATCCAAGTTGATAGGTCGTTGGCTTAGATTCCTTTATATTCAGCCCCGTTGTCGACAAGGAATTAATTCGACCTATGTCGAATAGCTGCTAAGAAGAAACTGTTGAGGTTAAAACTTTGATGACTATTAAGCCTCATTGACTTTCATATCTAAAACGAGAACACATTAAAAAGTGAAATTACAAATGCAAAATCAAGTCGGTTAAATTGATCAATTACTGGACCCGGCTTCTCTAGGTTCAGTTCCCCTGGTGATTACAATTAATTCAATTATTCTTGTTTAGCTACCAAGAGGTTCTAAACTAAGGTGGCTACTAAGCCCTATCAAGCGTCAAGTTCTTAAGACAACGGTACATTAAATCGTCAAATTAAAAGTGTAAAATTAAATTCCTCAAGGGGACAAGCTAATGAATTAGACTTCTCTAGATTCAATCCAGGTGCTGATTGGGAACTAATCCGATTTTTTTCTGTACATCTACCAAAAAACTTCAGCAGTTCCAAACTAGTGTGGTCACTTAACTCCATTAAGCGCCATTCCTCAAAGATACATAAAGAAATCAAATTACAAATGCGAAATCGAGTTGTTTAACCCGAGAGGCTGCTAGACCAGATTCCTAGAATCAGTCCTGTTGCTGATTGGGAACTAATTAGATTTATCCCGTATATCTACCAAAAAACTTCAGCACTTCCAAACTTGGGTGGTCACTAAACTCCATTAAGCGCCATTCCTCAAAGATACATAAAGAAATCAAATTACAAATGCGAAATCGAGTTAACCTGAGAGGCTGCTAGACCAGACTTCTAGGATCAGTCTTGTTGCCGATTGGGAACTAATTCGACCCAGCCTCTGGTGGCTCCTCGGTGCCCGCTGGCGGTGTGCTTCCGAAGAAGTAGGCAGCGGCAGCAGAGGCCAGGCAGAGGCGGAGGGAAGCTCGAGAGGGACGTGGGCACACGCCTCTCTCGCTGGAGTCAGCCAGAGTCAGACTGCCGAGTCGCTCGAGTGTCTCGAGTCGGTCCGAGTCAGTCGGTTCCGGGGCTCCGATCCGCGACCTGTTCGTCGCGTTTGCCGTGCTGACCGGCCTTCCGGCCAGCGACCGTGGCGCCGACATCGCTGTTTGCCTAGTAATCACTTTGTTTGCCCGTTTCCGCCCTTTGGCTCGTTGATCGTCTAATTAAACCGTGTTGGTCCCCGTCACCCGGTTTCGGATGTTGCTCCATCAGTCCACGATATCGTTCATCGGCTTTGCTTAGCACACTGCAGCTCGCTTCCGCGTTACCGGATCTGATTAACCAGCTAATTGCACTTTGGCATCATCAGGAAACCGGTTGATTGCCCTTTGGCGTCATGCCCATCAGCTGTTCCACTCGCCCTTCATTCCATTCATAGCTGATTGGTGTTCGTTGCTGACCTGGACCACCTTCTCGTCTTATTAATGTTTATTACTTTTTTGACGATATCGTTCATGGAATTTACGCGTTACTGGGTTTAATTAACCTGCTAACTGCACCTTGGTATCATATCTATCAGCTGCTTCGTTCGCCCAGTATCCCATTCAAAGTTGTTTGCTGTTCATGCTGATCTGGGTCAGCTTCTCGTCTTATTAATGTTTATCGGTCTTCTAACGATATCATCAGCTTTGATCAGTACATCGCAGCTCGCTTCCGTGTTACCGGATCTGATTAACGAGTTAATTGTACTTGGGCATCATGCTTATCAGCTGTTTGCCCTCTATCCCGTTTAAAGTTGTTGGATGTTCATCGCTGAACTGAGCCAGCTTCTAGTTTCAATAGGGTTTTATTGAATTTTAAATACTTTTCTTATATCTCGTTGCACTTTTTAACGGATTCATTTTTCCTACAGTTTGGAAGCGTACTTGTGACATTTACGATACGCCAATCGATCTCGTTGGGTGTTCAATTCCTCATCTTTCAAGCCATAGGTGTAATCGCCGCGTTTGCCGATCATCCACCTCTGGGCCACTCGTTGCATCTTATAGACCTTCCCCAGGTTTCCTAGACCCTCCAGGACTCTGTAACCGTAACCCGTAGAACCCCTCTAGCCACTCGGACTGGTCCTTCAGCGAGAATGCGAGGGAAAGGGTGTGAGACCCTCTGCAAGTGCGTCGAGCCTTCCACGTGACGGTGACACTTGCGACGCCAGTCGAGACTCCTTCACCTGTTCCCCGAAGTCGCGATTGCGCACGAGCCGACCATTCACCCTCTGCGACTCCCTTTCAGACAGCCGAGGAGGTGCTGGAGCTTTTCTCTTGCCTCTGAAAGCCCTCGGGGATCCGGAGGCCGAGGAGTCTGGCCAGTTAGCGCTTAGCAACCGAGACGACGTGGTTCCGCTGATGAAGGATTCCAACCAAGTGTTCCAATCGCCGGTTTCCTGATGACGTTGCTGCAGGGAATCTCCATTCCACGCCAGGAAGTAGGGATGCCTGGAATCGAGATGCCGAGTTGAAGCACCACGTGATATCTGGCTTCCAAGGAATCGAGTCGGTGATCATTAAGTCCATGCCGAAGGGACTGGGTGTTGGTGGTGCGGGGCATTCCAGCGAGATTTTGGATAAGGCTAGGAAAGGTTCCTCAGTGGAGAGAAGTGCCTCAGACCTGGGGAAGGGGCCTCCTCTAGTGTCTGGACAGGACGAACTTTTTTGTGGCTGGTCATCCAGAGGGGCTCGACTGATTTACAGCTCCTTTTAGCTGTTATCTTCGCAATCGTCCACTCGTTCCGAGGTTAAGTGTCCCTGGATTACGAACGTTCCCTAGACGTTAACGGTCTACGTGTACTTGGGGAACTTCCTGGAACCCTCCTGCTGTACCATCGTCACGTACAGAGTTCCCTCACGTGGCAAACGAAATTGGAGGTCTATTTTAAAACCCCGTGGTTCCTTTTCACAAAGAGCGTCGACGGTATCCAGGGTAAACCTTGTAATGATGAGTGAACTTGAACTATAACTTGGATCCTGGATAACTATCAACATCCATCGTTAGTTTGACCTCCATGATCAGACTGATCAGCACTTTGCTCCAGATGCTTCGTTCTTCTGGTACCAAATGAGCGTGTCCTGAGGTTCTTTCGAGGTTGCCTTCGTAGGAGAGTCCAGTTTGACGAACGGAAGTCCCTTCGAGGGCGGCATTCAAGATGCCGGCCAACAACATCAACAATGTCCACCATCACAAAGCGTGTAGAGGCAAGGCCCATGCGAGTGGGATCGCCAAGCAGAACAGTCGCGCCAACTTTCAAGCTGCTCGTCAGCAAAGTCCCCTGAAGAAGGAGGTCAAGTCCAGCCCATCCAGCAGCCCCATGAACGGCAGTGAGTCCAGCAGGAAGCTGAGCAGGAACAGCATCAGCTCCTGGGAGTACAGCGACAGCGACAGTATGAACTCTTCGGAACATGGAGCGGACACTTTGCAGGATCCTGCCAGCAATATGATCCGGAAAATCGATCGCGTCCTGAACGGAATGGACCGAGATAAGCCCAGGCGATCGGACTCCAGCATCAGCGATCAGAGGTCGCCAAAGAAATTCGGCAAGAAGATGTCGCCTTGTAATGGCCTGGAGAAGCGGTACCGGAAGAGGGAGAGCTGGGCCGACACTCTTCGGGGTGGGATTCCTACAAACGAGCGGTTCAAGAAGATGGAAGATGGCTGGGACGACAGCAACGTCATCAGGAACCCCAAGGAGAGGAAGTGGCACAGAATCACTGCCGAGATTGAACAACGTGGTCCTGGGGATGTGGATTTAGGGAACGTCTTCCAGGGCAGGAAGGGCTGTCTGCAGAGCATGAAGAAGACCCTGAGGAGGACTCGGGATGGTGCTAGGAAGCCTTTGTACGATGTCGTCGAGTGGGAACAGCTATTGGAAATGGCTCTGGCTAGGAAACTGGCGAGTAGGAGGAGCAGGGAACGGGGAAAGGAACCTGGACTGATGAAGGATCTGGAGGCACTCCTTGAAAATGGGGCGCCACTAACCGATCAGGTGAGACCCTTTTCTGGTGATTGGATCGTGATGCTGGTGTCTTGAGAAAAGTTATAACATCCATTGTCTTCTAAATGCGATAAAATAAAAAAGAAAGGATAATATAAACACATAAGTATTAATGTAAACACTAGAAGCGCTGGTCACTATCACGCCAGGATGTTGCGTAGGATTAATATCTGCGGGAATATAAATTCATGGGCCGCCAGATTTTATTAATAAGCTAATACCGAGAAAACGGACAAATTACACTGCAGACTGGAATACCAGCCAGAATCACAATTTCTTCATGAAATTTCATGAGTGCTTTTTGTCCTATTTGTTAGAGGTGCACCGCTTGGCAAACCTTCATGAATTCTTTAGTTTTTACAACTACGCTTATTGCTCATCGTCGGAAAAGTCGGGATTACTCGTTGTTGGGTCTTTTGGAGAAACACGAGGAAGTAAAAGACGTGGGGGATAAACAAAGGACCCTGGGTCTCGGAAAAGGGTCCAGAGAGGGAAGCCTTTCCCTCTCAAGCCCGAAGGCAGTATTAGTCGAGTCCTTGGCTAGAAACGCCAGGTTAGACGAAGCCGATAGGCATTCTAAGGATCGTTCTAATGACGCCGCGGTAACGGCTGAATTAACGATCCCTCGATAGATCGACTTGAACCGTGCTGCCTCGTGTACACCACCCGTAATCGTATGCTAATCCCCCTAATTACAATAATGCTGGGCTCAATTCGAGCATCGAGAGTTTCTCCAGGACCTCCTGCGCTGCGCTTGCGCGCGTGCTGAGCCGCATGGCAGCGTGCGAGCCAATTTCTGGGGTTAATAGTTAATCCTCCGGTTTCCTTTTTCTCCATCTCCGGTTTATTTTCGTCCGCACATCGTTTACATTAAATGCAAATGGCGAAAATAGAAGGAAACGCCGCGAAGTTAATGGGTCTGCAAGGGGGTTCGGGATTTTTCGAGTTCCACGATGGGGTTCCACTTTCCGCGCTCGTAGGGAGCAAGGGAAACGGGAGATGGGATGTCGTGGAGACCCAAAGAGGCCGAGGAGAGGTGAAAAACGAAAAAATAGCCATGGTCTAAATTTGACCCCCGACTCCACGCGTGGGAAGGAGAGCAAGGGAGAGGCACACACGTGGCACGCGGAAAATGGCCGCTTAAGGATCGCGAGCTCCAGTTTCCTGGGCAATAAATTACAATGCATTAGGCTTTAAAGGAGAATCCGAGGCCGACGCACGTCGAGGAGATCTTGGCCGAGGAGTTGAGCGGCCTGGTAGGGAGTTTTTACTTGACAAAGTCAATGGTAACGATCCTCCCCCTACCGATGCTCCTCCACTATACCGTTACTTCCCTCGCTCTGAGAAAATAAATAAATAATCAAATAATTAATTCCTCACACCCCAAACAATGATTCTCGAGCACATAGGGCTGACAGCGAAGTCTCTCAATGAGGATTAATAAAATAATCGCCGGTTTACTTCGCCAGGATTTTTAATCCTTGACATTGATTTAGTTAGCAAATGCCCCTGCTGGAGAATTTTTTAATCGTACGCGTAAGGGAGCGCGTTTTCATTAAATTTTATTTAACGAGGTTTGTAACGCGATATTCCTTCCAATATTGCTGAAAGCCATATGGTAATTGCGGTAGACGGTGTCAAGTCGGGTACGGTTTCGTCAGCGTTTAACATCCCGACAGAAATGTCGCTACCCCTTTTTTTATGACCGCCGTAAACATAAGAAATTAACGCATATGAGCGCTGGCGCGTACCGCAATTCCCAATAATTATTACGCAACGCGTAACAACCTCTTCACTTCCTTCCCTGACTCTTTTCGGTCAAAATTGTCTTTCCCTTGGAGGCGCGTCAAATTAAACGACGGCGTTAAACCACTGCCCCGTGTTTTAACGCGTAACTTTACGGCAATTAATTATAATCAGCCGAGGGACATAACCTCCTGGACGGCCGTCGCCGTGTCCATGGGGAATACGTAACTTGTCCATTAACGGCATAATACAACGAGACATTGGCGAGACAATGGTTCATGTACGCTTGTTAAACTCGGCCACGGACAGCCGTGAGATAATGGACCAATGGCGAGCGCGACGCGGAAGTTGGGTTTCGGGACGGGATGCAATTTTCCATGTCATTCGCGAATTTACCCCTGCTAATGGAGGCAGAACGAATTGCCGGCAATTATTGTCGGGGGAATCGTTTTGCTACGAATTATTAACGGTGACTCGAAGCCGAGACTCGTGTGTCATAATTTCAGGCTAATAATCCCAGCCGTTATAATTTCCAGTACTTTGTTTTTCCGCAAAAGAAATTGCGAGCGATCTCAGGATATTCAAGAAAAGTCTGATAATTCCCGTCACGTTATTTCACATTTAATTTTCACGAGAAAAATTGGGAAATTTTCTAAGAATTTCAAGCCGTTCTAATAATTCCCATCGTTGCGTTTTACGGTATCTTTTATTGCAATTAAAATCAGATAAATTAAAATTCTGGGGATTGGAATCTATAGCAGGTAATCGGACAGGGTGTTTTACTTCAAATTTACATCGAGGAGATTTAATTTCGTCGAGTGCCTCTGGCAAATTTTAGGGAGAATTCGAAGATAGGGTGACGAGGCTGGACAGAGACGGAAACGTAATTCTTTTCCGGGTTATTTGCGCGACAGTGTCATAACCGGCGGGCAGGTACACGCCTATGTGTACCCACGCATATTTAATTTTATTGTCAGCTCCTAAGACGAGAGAGCGCACTTTCGACTCGGTCGTAAGTTCCCTTAAGGACGTCCACACGGAATGTAGTCGGGTCTTCGCATCGGGAAACACAATAGGGTGCAGTAAATCTCGAAAATGACGCAAGACGATTGGCCAATCTCGAGCTTCTTGCATATGTACTTGGGCTAATGAATAATGTAGCGTGCTCGGGGTTTCGTCGTTTAGAGATGCGTTTAGCGTGACTTAACAGAAGTCACCGGACTCGGGCTTAAATTATTTACATCCACCACCCGCGTGATTAATTTACACCGCGTACTCGAGTGCGTGTCGCGCGAAATGAGAATGCACGGAATGCGACACTCGGTGCACTCCTGCATCTCCTTGATGCAGCGACTGCACGGAAACGAAATTAATTAGGTTGCTATAATGTGTAAAATAAAAAAAAAAGAAGAAGAAGAATTCTTTATCGGGTCAAAATGTACGTACTGAAATAATATATCTATTTATTTGAGTAAATATTGAAATTCAAGGTGTGAGTGCAAGTCCGATGCACCGATGCAGTTTCATGCGGCTCATTTCGTAAGACAGATCTCGGCACGTAGAAGGCGATACTCGTTGCACTCTTGCATATCCCTGGCTCCATAGAATATAATGAATTTTGTGTTAACATTTATGTATTGAGATAACATCTATTTATTTGAGTAAACATTGAAATTCAAGGTGTGAGTGCAAGTCCGATGCACCGATGCAGCTGCATGCGGCTCTGTCCGCGGGACAGATCGTGAAGCAACCGATTGCTACTCGAGGTAGTAATGATTTGGGATTGAGAAATCGGAAAATCGAGTGTTTCCAATTCGCCTTGCAATTACAGAACATGTGCACCTCTCCGGAGCGGCAGTCCAGGAAATGGGTTCCGATGCACTCCGCTTCGTTCGTAATTTTGCGTGTATCCGCCATTTTCATTTCGAGCCTCCCAGCTTACGTCTGGTGTTATTAAGAGTTTCTTCAGCAGTCTCGTTTTTCCCCCCTGAAAAAGTGCACGTGAAATGCAGGGCACAGCCGGATGCCCGATTGGTCTCGCCAGTGGCCATGCATCGAAATATGTCAACATTGTCTTTATGGCCGGCTTATGCAGTTTCACGGCGGTCCGTTGCATAAGCCGCTTTACCCCGCGGTGGTTAATGCCACGTAAAGATCGATAGATCGATAGATCGATACCCTACACCCGTTCCGTTGCTACCGAGCGGGCATGTTCTCTCTTTATCCTCGTCGCGTTCCGTGCACTTTCCTAATCAGTGCCTGCAGCTCCTGCACGTCGGCGAAGTGATTACGACCCGTGTAAATATTGAGCTAAACGATGCAAATGGCCGAACATTTGTCTCGTCGATTTGTGCCCCGTCGAAGCCGTTACTCTCGTCCGGCGTTCGTTAGGAGGGTGCAAAAACCAATCGCGGTCCCCTTGCGAATGCACCGAATGCACCGCTGCACTTGTTGGTCAAGTGCGCCGCCGATTTGTATCGCTAATACTTGGTTTATCGCCATCTCAGACACGCCGCATGACGTCCGACATATCGAGCCACATTTCGCTGCAACCGGGAATTATCGAAAAAATATGAAGAAATATTTTATCAGATTATAAATCGTGACGGATCATAAGATTCAGCTTAAAGAACTATTAAAAATTAATTAAGTACGGTACATTGTTTCAATTACACTTTGCTGTTTCTTATAATTTACCTTGCAGGGTGACATTACGTATCGGTATAATATTTCTCATACCTCGTGGATGAGAATCTTCAAATTGCCATTTATCATCGTCCGTTGTGTATCTCGGTACTTCGTAGCGAGGAAATTCAGCCTCTTTTTAAGCGCTTGAAAAGAAAAAATAAAAAAAACACACATAGTCCCACGCAACTCGCGTGATAAATTATTCAGGCTCCGTTCACTTTTGGCGTTCGGTCCCGACGTTTTTGGCGGTCTCTCTCTCTCTCTCTCTTTCCCTCTTTTTTTTTTCTTTTTAGGAATTTCTTTCTTGAACGACACCGGCCACGCGGAACCGCCTTTTTTCGTGGTCGAATGAGCGATTTCCTCGACACGTGTCTTGTCGATTCGCAAATGCCGACGTACGAGAGTTCGCTCTTTTCAGCCGCTGTCGTCTCATGAGGATTAGCATAAATTTGCGAAATTACGCTCGACTAAGGGGTCGTCCTCGGTGCATCGACGCACTTTTACAGATGGACGGACAGCATTTTTTCGGGGTATACACGTGTAAAGGGACTCGAATGCTTGCCGGAAGTGTCATGGCGGTGTCATGACGCGAATCTCACGTGCGAATGAGGCGATTTTTGCGAGTTTGGGGAGAAATAAGAGAGATGGCACACGCATTGTCGCCACATGAGAACAGGCATTCAGGTTCGATGCAGGAATTCTTGCGACGGATAATGAACGGCCTTCGTTGAGGCTTTAATGACCTTAAGGCTGTTCAGAAACATCGTGAAATAAACTTTGAGTACCTTGGGTAGGATTATATTGCCTTGGATGAGTTCATATTGGATTAATTACGTTACGTCGTCTCGAGTAATATAACTTTTAGAGCCTTAAGGGTTAGCAGAAGATCCTTTTTCAGTGAAATGCTAATCAAGTAGAGATGATTACCGAGGCAATTTTTACGCAAATAGGGGGGCTGTCGTAATGTCGTGAAAACCGGCCTTAAAGATTTAGAATGGGATTCTAGCGCCGGTTAATAAAGGCCTTTATTGGGACCTTAAGGCTGTTCGTGAACGGTGTGAGCGTTGAAACCTGCGTTGGGTACCATGAATTCGGTGTGTATCTTCCGCCGAAGTTAAACGAGCTCAATTAAAATATGTCGCCTCGAGTGACATAATTTAATGATATTTAAGGGCTTGTGGGAGTTTCTTTCTAAAGAAATTCTAATGAAACGCGGGCGATTCGCGATGGGATTCTCGTGCTAATAGGGAGAATAAGAGGCGGTCTGTACAAAGTTGCCACGTACAAGCCGACCTTAAGGCTGTACAAAGGAATTTTGACGCCTGTCAATTAATGACTGCCATTAAGGTCTTAAGGTTTTCCACGGCATGAACGCCGAAGTCGGATTAGCTGACGCACCTTCGTCCAAAGCTGGGCCGAGGGCTGAACTCGTTTATACCGACTTAATTAAATTATGTCACCTCGAGTGATATAACTTAAAATCGCCTAAGGACATCTACGCGTTCCTTGACGCGAAGAAATTAATTATTAGACCGAAGATTTCCGTGGTGAAATCTCCGAAGGTGGCGCGTCGTATTTCGAGGTCTAAGACGAAGTAAAGAGATAAACGATATCTCGAGGTGTCGGAAATCGTGGCGAGCTTACTGTAATTTATTCTCCTTTGTAATCGTAATTTAATTCTTGAAAACGTATATAGGTTAAAGAAGGATGTCTCTTTTTTTTTTAATTTCCTCGTTTTAAACAGAGTTATTGCATCTCGACCTGTACGTCGCCGACTTCTGTCCAGTCATCGCAATGTCTCTATGATTGTCGTATTAACGCCATTTGTTGTGACTGCCAGTCACCGCGGAATCTCTGTTAGGAATATAACAATGAGGGACGATCGATCAAACGATACGTCGGCCTAGATTTATTTGTTGATTTGCCCATTGTGAGCACGCCTTGTCGTCTCGGGTCCCATGGCGCAGGGATAGTCGTTGAATTATACATTATACGTCGGGTTTAAGTAACAAGAGGCACGACATTGACAAAGACTGCCGACGTGCTAAGCCTTGACGTTGACAGTGACGATTTCGATCTTGGGGGCCGCCATCTTGGAACTTTCCTTTTCCCCCTCGTCGAACTCTTCCCTTGAGTGAAAGTACACATTCGCACCTTAATAAAATCCTCCCGATAACACGAAAAATCTAAAAAAAAAACACCGCCTTTAATTTTTACCCAAGTAAATCTTTCTCAATCTCCATGAAACCATATTTTTCCCTTCATTTTTCCAGGCGTCTTGTGACCCACCTTCGAGTCGGAGGCGCGGCCATGTTTCTCGCGTTATCTAAAAATGCGCGGAAATATTCGTGATAAAAAAAAGAAATAAACAGGCAGAAAATCAAAGGAGTCTTATAACCGGGGCCAAAGTGGGCAGCGATCGCGTAGGATGAATTCCAGCGATAACGCTCAAGGCTTGGCTGTCGATCGCTCCTAGAGAACTCGCCATTATGAAATTATTAAGCCGTAAGGTTGGTATACCTTGCAGTTACTCCCAGCAAAGACCCGAAGCAGGGTAACGTTGGTCGTTTATGTCGTTACTTTGAAAAAAATCCCGAGAACTCGAGCGACGAATTTCTTTCTCCTCTACGGAGTACCCAATCCATTTCCTTTTCTCATTATTGTTATATATTAAAATTCGGAATTTTTTCTATGACCTTGTTACCTGCGAGGGGTCCTAGGGCTCCACACGATTCTGCACATACACGGAATAAGGATGGGGATAATTTTTTAAAAGCAAAATCAGGTCACTGGGCTTCGAAGGATGCGTTTTAAAATGGCCACTCAAGTGGCACTCGCTCAAAGTGAATATTTACGTGTATTTTGATTTTATTTTAAAGAGAAGCGTTCGTTGCTGGGGGAGGAGCAGGAATGTGGAAAGCTCACTTTTCTGTCGGTGGAATTTACCGTCCCCATAAACGTCGTGGATATTGTTGCCTCTAAGTACATGGAGTCCAACTTGCCCGACAGAATCTGCTTTCTTGACAAGATGGCGGCAAGTTCAAAGGTTCCGCCTCGACACCGTTGAATTTATCGTCGCACCAGTCTCGCGATGCATTTGCACCGCTGCTCTCCTATAATTGATCGTTTACGAATGAATCAATCACCCTTATTAATTACAGCCACTACGTTAAATACGTTGACTAGTCGAGCATTAATAGAATCAACTGACAATAAGTTACGACCCTTCTTGGCGCGAAGTCTTCGACGTAATTCCTTCTGCAGCGACAATAATTAACGCAACGTCCGATGGGGAAATAATTCTCCGATTTTTTATTGCCTTTTTTATCTGACCGCGTCATTAAAATCCAGAGAAAATTTTCTTCAATGGATCATTCGAGTCTGATATAGACGTTTAATGTCATCGAGGATTTAATGACCCGTTTAGCGATTGATATTGCCGCTTTAGATGTCGTCTAATCGCACGTCGGATTATCCCGGGGCCGCCATTTTGGAACGGGAGTGGTCGGGATTAATGGCGAAACGGGGCTTTATTTGTTTCTGAGGGCTTGCCAGCTGGCGGGATCCTTCCTCGACGGGGATATTTCTTGTCTGATTTCCATCGGACGTCCTTTGGACGTCGTTTCGGCCCGATTCTACATGGTCGAGCTCGACTTGAAAGACTCGCGAGTACGCCCCGATCGGCTTTCGAGCACCACTCGCCTCCATGTTTGGTAAGTCGCGGTAATAACGACGAAGAGAACGCTACTTTGCCGACTCTCGAATTACTCCCCAAAGGAAGTCCGAGGCTTCGGCCTTCGGCCGAGATATATCGCGGTTTAAATGCTGTTCGGTAATATTCTGGCCGCCACTGTGAATTTAATTTTTTTTTCATTCTTTTATTTTTAACATTAATAGTCATGTCACATAATCGCCAGATAATAAATCCTCCTCAAGACTGAAGAAAAACGAGAGATATCGTTTATACTTATTTTGTCACCAACTGGCGTTTCGTTAGACTCTGCTGTGAAGGGTCGAGGGTTCAAATCCCGCGACCTTCATATTTTTTTTTGTTTTAGAATTTTGGTGATTACACTTATGGTCGCTGAATTTCACGATCGACAATGTAGATCAATTAATTTTAAGCGGGATATTTTTTTCTCGCATGTCCCCTGCCATTACTTCGACCGAGTCTCGACAACCCTTTCTTGACAACAAACGCGGTGTATGGTTCTTGTATCTTTTTTCACCTCCTTTCCCCAATGACTCGCAAGGTTGCTTGCGATCGTATAGTAATTCGCAACGGAAGGTCAGTTGCACTTTTGGCCAATACCACCGAATATAGTGACTCGAAGGTCGCCGTATTGGCTTACTAAATCGTCCTTCTTTCCATCATTCAAAGTCTTCTTTGAGCCTCTGAAAGGGTTGCTGGTATGGAAAGAGGTTTGGATTAAGGTGATGTGAAAATGGCGTCAAAGGGACCTGGTTTATGACACTTCTCTCCGAACTGGGTATACCAAATCGTTTCAAACTTTCCAATGTAAACAAAGAGGCTACAAGAAAGGTCCTGACACCCATGAAATTTCATTTAAAAAAAAATTTATTTACTGATCATTAAAGAATGTATTATAAAAAATTTAATTCCATGAGTGTCAGGACCTTCCATATTGCCTTCATATTTACGTTTTAAAGATTGAAACGATTCGGTACATCCAGTTCGGAGGAAAATTTAATGAACAATTGACTCCTTAGATATCACTTTCACACCCCCTTAAGAGGAAAGAAAGTATTGACCATTTTTTTTATCCGGCTGAATTTTCGCTGGGATTAAATTAAGGAATTAAATTAAGTGCATTGAGAGTACTGTTTCAGGTAATACCTGGTACTGTCTCCTCGTCGTTCCCATGTGGGTCATACTTATCGAGTTACGTCTAACGTCTCGATAAACGTTAGACGTGGTGGAGACACATATCACGTATCGCGTGTCCAGTGCATGGCATGTCTATAGATAGGTTCAAAATTAATGGATCCCCTTTCACTTGTCCAAACTTGCGGACAAATGAAATTCAAAATGAATCATGATTAACGTGTGACATCTTCATAAGATTTAGACGTCATGTAGACATATCAGATTTCGCATGTCTAATGCATGTCATGCCTACAGAGAGGTTCAAAATACCGGACCTTTCGTATCTAATCGTAGAGAAAAAATGAGATTTAATATGGATTTCTTCAAAATTCTCAGAGACTCCGTTTTCTTTAATACCCTGCAACTAAATTATCAGATAAGAAACGTAAAATTTTGAAATAACGCACCTGAGTGTCGAGACGATAAGGTGCATTAACATGTGACGTCAGTAATTCTAACTATAATTGGGGTAATAATAATTGAGATAGGGCACGAATGCGCCAACATCACAAATAAATGTACTCTTGTAGGATCACGGCTTCCGCCTTTACGTCCTCCGTTTTATGGTGGCTTAGGAACATAATTTAGTAGGTCGCCATCAGGCCGGCTTAGCGAATTACGAGATATCGCAAAATGTCGTTTTATCCTATTTTCCGTTGTGTCGTAAATAGGGATACCCGTACTTGAAGGTGCACAAAAATACCTGGACTTCTGCGATGCCTTCCGCGAAGATGAACTCATACGTCTAAACATCGTGTACCTATCTCTTTTCTAGAGTTTAAAAGAATCATCAATAAAATTTCCAGAACATCTGAAATATCGTTTTTATACGTGATTGTACAATTTGGAAACCTGAATCACGACTGGGGAGATTTTTTTCAATCATAGATCACTGATGCAGCGAGTGGTCCATTTTGTCTCGGAATTAGATCTCGGCCAAGCTCGCGCGCGTCTCTGGGAAGCACCGGTGATAAATCATCGGCACGAAGTTGCAATTAAATCTCGAATGAAATGTGGCGTCCATTAATCGACCTTATAAGGAGCCGAAAGAAAAGTTGCCAGGCATTGCGCTCGGACGCAGCCTCTCTGTAATGGACCAGGAGGTCCTTCTTCGACATCTCGCTCGACCTTGTCGTTCGGCTCGTCTTGTTTCCTTTCCGCATCTCCTGGATATTTTCTCCTGACTTATTCCTCCTTTTTCTTCTCCTTAATGTGCCGCAATAATTGGAGAAGAACCCTCTCGATTTCATTCCACGGTAGCCGATACTGGTCGGGTTCTCGTCATTATCGACCTGTAAGCAAAGTACGTGTCGATAATTATTATCGCCTGAAAAGCAGCGTCATTTACCGGCTCGCACTTCGAAAAGGGGGAAAGAAGGTTCTCTCTTTTGTATTTATTTTATTTTATAAAAAATATTATGTCGTGCCGACGCGCAATTCATGTGAACACGGGATAATGCCCGAGGAACGAGCACTGCCATTCTTCTTCGCGTTGCCCGATTAACGCCGACTCGGCGTACAAATCGCCAGTTTAATGGCCGTGCGTGTTCGGAAGGCCTCTGCAATTTGTAATCCGAATTACGCCTTGGAGGGTAATCCTTGTTTTGACTTTATCCGTCCCCTTTTTGCCGTTCGTCATGCTCAGGATTTTTATTTTACCTCGCGGGATGCGCGACACGGTTTTGTCGATTTATTCCAAGATGGCCGCCGCGAGATTTGGTATTCCCAGTTACGCACGAGTGATGCACCAAATTTAATCCTATAATTCTTTTCTATCGTACAATCCGCACTTCTCTTCCATCTATACCTTCGGTACCACCTTTCCTTTCCTATACGTAATGATTTCCGAGAAATCGGAGAATTAGCAGGGTATTACAATAATTATCCGCCCATTGCCGAAGGGTGTGGAGAGTACTCGTGAGTACAGCTTGTACGCACATGTGCCATTAGACACACGTAATCTAGTATGATTGTTCCCTCGATCCATGAGAATTGCTCGGACGAGGCGGGATCGCATTCCCATTTCTTTCCGTGTTAAAAGTAAAAGCAGGGGAATGTATGTCGCGGGGTAAAAAAGCCTATAAATGGCCATTACAAACGGCGTTGAGCTTCGGTGCGTGTCGCATTTGCCCCATCGACTGGCACTCCCCTGTTAATTGCGAGTCATTTGATCGATAGTCATTGTGTGGGGGGTTGATTTCACGTTAACTTTGCAGAAAATTAGTGTTGTCAGACCTGGCTATTTTCCCTACGGATTCGATCGGCTAACACCGCACTAATATCAACCCTTCTGTTACTTAATCCCGGCATTTTCCCTCGCTGAACAGATTTTCTGTTTCTCCCTCTCTATTATTTCATACCATTTTACGATTATTACCCACTACGGTGTTTTCCATGACTTCTCTCTGTTCTTGTCCTTTTTTTTTTTCTTATTTTCTAAGGACGCGATAAAGATTTACTGGACCATTCGCAGCTGCGACGATAAATACTATCGGCGACACTTAACGTGCGACTTGGCGCATTTCCACTGCCAACTATGGCGGGCGCCGACCACTCGATATGGTGCATCAACTATAAATTCAATTATCCCTGCGGCACTTCTGCTGGACGTAAGTTCTAGACGCGATCATTAGTCGACTTTTAGTCCAGGTGGCGAACCTGTCTTGCGTTTCCCTCCCATTAGTTGCGCATTCGGCTCCATATCTTCTACACGGTTAAAAAGAATTCAGAAAATTTATACACTTTTAGTACATAAGGTTGCAGTAAAATTATCGATATCGTGTCCTGATCAACACAAATTTATAAAAACTATATTATAAATTTATTACACATATGTACCAAATTTATAATATTTGTTATACATTTTATTTGAAAATATGTTATAAAGTTAGTATATCATGTCTGACTAAAACTTCCAACAAAAATGTTATAAAGTTATAATATTTTTTTTAACAATGTATCGAGGTCTGTGGATGAGCTGCGGCTTGCGTCGTGGCGGCCATATTTGTGTCTAGGCGATTTGTCATATATTTCGTTTCTTACAATTCCCCGCGATACACCCAAAAATCCGGGAATTTTATCCTGAGGAACGTGAAAAATTCTAAAATGTCTACAAATTTTCTCCGACATAAAATCGGCGCTTCGTCGTCTATTTTTATTAGTTCATATCGCGTGGCGTAGTTTTATTGGCGGTTCCAAGATGGCCGCCGCGTCATGTACGTTTCGTTTGTTATACTCTTATACTTACACACGTTAATCGAAGAATTCAGGGAATTTAATCTAAAGAACGTGTCTTTGCTATTAATTGAAAAAGTAAGGGAGGAATGGAAAACATGCTGTCAGTTATGTTCTTTTTTTTTTTTAATGAATAACATGGTCGCAGCGATTTGCATGTCCATTTTTTCAATTTATTCCTTTCTTGGAGCTTGAGGAGCGAGCTTGGCGTGCTTTGGCCAGCTCTTGGAGCAATGGCGTAACTTGGATAGGAAAATTGTCCCGTACCGCCGGCTAAGAGCAATTACGTGCGTATAATGATCGGGTAAGAACATTAATGATTGCTCGGGCACTGCCGACTGCCGCGGTGCGTACAGAGCACGGAGAGCGACGATTTCTCGGTCGTCCGTTGCGTATCCGGCGTAAAGAAACGAATCTTTATGCAAGCAGTTGGGGTAATTGCAGCTCGGAGGCATTCGCCATTTCCTACGCTTTTGCTAGTCTGATCCTGAAATGCATAAAACGCACTTTTTTAGGGTCATCGTTGACAGTTTTTCCTTAAATGATTACCGACAAAAGAATATATATATAAATTTAAATTACAAGTAAAGTAGAGGATCTTTCGAAGATTGAAAATAAAGGATCGAGTGTTAATTAACGAAAAATACAAGTTTCAGTCTATCGATAGCCTGATACTGTAATGCGTAAATCGATTTTCTTTAGCGTCACTACTGACAATTTTTTCAATAAACGTCTACGAAAATTAGAATAATTAAATGTAAATTAAAATCACATATAATATAGAGGATCCTTTGAAGAGTACTACAAATTATCGGTCGATTAAACGCGTTATTTAATGAAAAAGATCTAATGGTATGGTATGCGTTAATCTCGGAGTAGGAGAAAATGTGTAATTTCGATTTTTATGTTGCAATCGTGTTTATTTACCTTTTTACTTTACTTAAATTTGAGAAGTGGGGAAAAATAAACATTTTCAATGACTTCGTAGGTGACGGGGATTTCTGAGTTCTTTGACTCCATAAATTCGGGTGGCGCTTAAAAATGCTGATGAAACATCGAAACGGCCATTAAGTCGACATGCTAATTCATGAAAATCAAATCCCCGGCAGGAAGTCATTTCGAGGCGATGTCGAAAATCCCGTAACTGTTATGTTTACGTCCCTGTCCGGCAATTCGCGTCCCGGCGCGAGTGTTCCGATGTTTATGGAAATTCTTTGCGCCGACCGGTTCTACGGGAATACACTCGAATTCGAAAAAAGGAATTTCGCCGCGGACTCGTTTTCCCGGTTGGCATTCTCGTTTCGCCATTACGGATTCGGCGTTTGGCAGTTCACCGGCAAAAAGATCCGGCAGACGACTCGAGTTCGAATAAAGATGTCAAGAATAAACGTCTCCTCAGGACGTCAGAAAAAATTAAACCCAAATTGGACGCAATCCGTCAAAAAGCGGACGGATAATTCACGGTCGACCCCTTTCTCTTGACATAATCGATTCTCGTCAACATTTTAAGAAAGTGAGCGCTGAATCATTCTTTTGGTCCCGATATATATATGAATAAAAAATAAATGCAATACCCCAAGGACATTTTTTTCCCTCGAGAAGTAAATGGAAGAATGGAGTATATAACTCAGAGATTATTGCAGAAATATTTTCAGGGAAAATTTCGATGAGGGATAATGGTCTTGGGACAGGGTTTTAAGATGGGAAAAAGTACGTACCGGTGTAAGAATAAATTGTCGTAAGAATAGTAATAAAGTGGAATTTTCATGGTTTCTTTGATTTATTTTACGGTAGCATATATAACGAGACATCCGAGATATTTTGAGAAAGTGAGCGATGATTCTTTCGGTACCTAATATACATAAAAAAAATTTGTTTAAATGAAATGCGCAAAGGATTTTTACACATTTTTTTCTCGACAAGTAAACCGAAGAATGGAGCATATAACTCGGAGATTATTGTAGAAATATTTTCGGGGAAAATTTCGATGAGGGAAAAATGGTCTTGGTACGAGGTTTTAAGATGGGAAAAAGTACGTACCGGTGTAATAATAAATTGTCGTAAGAATGGTAATAAAGTGGAATCTTCACGGCTTCTCTGGTTAATTTTCCAGTAGCGTATATAACGAGACCTCTGAGATATTTTAAGAAAGTGAGCGATGATTCTTTCGGTACCTAATATACATAAAAAAAATTAAAAAAAAATGAAATACGTAAAGGATTTTTACACATTTTTTTCTCGAGAGGTAAACCGAAGAATGGAGTATATAACTCGGAGATTATTGCAGAAATATTTTCAGGGAAAATTTCGATGAGGGAAAAATGGTCTTGGTACGGGGTTTTAAGATGGGAAAAAGTACGTACCGGTGTAATAATAAATTGTCGTAAGAATGGTAATAAAATGGAATCTTCACGGCTTCCCTGGTTAATTTTCCAGTAGCGTGTATAACGAGACATCCGAGACGATTCGGCGCGGACAGAGTCGTTAAATTTGGGCTCCGTTTGGTTGTTTCGGGCGCTATAAAGATAGGAAAAAAAGTCGGGGGAAAATAAAAGGAGGAATTAACGACGGGCCTCGAATAAATAAAGACATCTCGAATGGCGAGGAGGGTATTTGCGTAATTTCGCAGTTCACGCGCGGTCAAGTGGACACGCGTCTCTCCTCGAGTTCAAGAGGCGCCTCTCGTTGCTGTTAAGGCTTGATGCAAATTACTTGGCGACTTTTCATTCCTAATTCATTTCTGGGGTGTCGCGTTTCCGTGTACGCCGGTTGTCGCAATCGCTGCATTTAAGGCGAATTGCATCGGCGGAATTAGCGCGCCTTTCATTATCTTGGGCCGGGCGGCCATTTTGAAGACTCTCGAGATTCATCACGAGTGGAGAAATGTAGATTAGTTTATTTTCTCTTACTTACCGTGATGAAAATTAAATATTATTCGGCAATGCTCTCGATCGACGTGACGATGAAATTAATTCTTACGCGTTATCATCGTAATTCGGTGACTCGACTCGCATTTGATCTGCGTCGATATTTGGAAATGCTTGTTAAGGCCATTTAAAATCCTTAATTTTTTTAATTTTTAATCTCAAGTATATTCGGTCGGAGATTATTATTCTCGAGGGACGGCTAATTAGGCATGTGATGAGTTTTTAAAGTGGCAGTTTAATTTCATGATACTTACAAGACGATGCGCGAATATCGGGTCGGGGGGACAAAGTTCATTGAGTCTTCTATTATCAGCACTACACATTATCGGAGCACTAAGGCGCTCAAAGCATTTTATAGAGAATAGCTTGGTAAACAGGTTGATTTTCTCGTGATAGTAAATGCAAGAAGAGAGTCTATAAAGTTGGCAATATTATAACAATAAGCTGCATCAATTAACACAGGGAAGCGTTCGACTACAAGCAGAGAAGGAAGTGTAAATATAATTACAAAAATAATGATCCTTGCGAGTGTTCTCATGGTTATATATTTTATTCTATATCTCATTAATATTGGGAAAAAAATTCGACGATTTGATGTTCACTCGAATGCCCGCAGGGTCGAAAATGTTGTCAAGGTGTGTCAAATAAGTTTTAATCGTCTCTGGGTACTTGTACATGTGTCTGAAAATGAATCGTACGACGGGTGATTAATTTATACTTTTTTGTCATTTAGGCGCGTTCTGAGGAACATTTGGCACAGGAGCAAGCATGGTTGGCATCGGATAGAATCTGGCTTTTGCACAGAGGTGGATTCACAGCAGCCACGAGATGCGGTCCTGCAGATCCCGACACTGGAAAATTGAGAGTACGTTTAATTCCATCTGGAGAGGAGTTATTAGTCGACGAAGAAGACGTCGAAAAGGTGAGATCCTTTTATCCTCATTCACATCTCCCGACATATCGCTCTTTCTCCACCAACAAAAGATTTCTTAACATTTACTAAAATCCTCGTTTCGTTTGCAGGCAAATCCTCCTCAGTTCGACAAGGCGGAAGAACTGTCTCAACTTCGCTTTTTGAACGAGTCTTCGGTACTTCATACCTTGAGGCAAAGATATGCCAATAATTTGATCCATACTTATGCAGGCGAAAGCATGGTTGTCGTCAATCCAGTTGCCCCCCTCGCGATTTACTCGGAAAAGGTTGGTGGAATGTTCTAAGGGAATTGAAAATAATTTCACGTGTTTATTTAAATTTCTTGAGAGATAAGGAAAATTAATTACATTTTTTCCTTAGGATTTAGAGACTTTGGAAAGATGCACTTGCCTAAGGAAGATCTATGTCGCTCGATTTTTTAATCATTAGCAGTGATTCAATTTAATTTTTTCTTCCACAGGTTGTTCACATGTTCAAAGGGTGCAAAAGCGAGGACATGCCTCCACATATCTATGCCATGGCCCAGTCAGCTTACAGGGGGATGTTGGCGACTAGACGAGATCACTCCCTGGTTTTTCTTGGAAGAAGTGGTGCAGGAAAGACAACGAATTTCAAACACGCTTTACATTATCTAGTTCTCGCAGCGGGAACTGTGAATAAGGTAATTGTCGGGTTAAAGGCAGCACCTGGTAATTTGTTGAAAGTGTTCGATATTGTTTGCAGGAATCTCATAAACGACTGGGAGGAATCTCATAAACCTCGTCCTTGTCGGCTTAATGCGATTCCTGGAAACCGTTTCATTTTTTCTTCCCACTCGGCATTCAAGAGACCGGTCGCATTGCACTTTGCCAATCTTGCAATTAGTACTTCATACTTCAGAATTGTCAGGACAATCGTCTCTCTTCTTTCAGATTTTAACCATTGAGAAGCTGAATGCTCTCTTCACGGTGCTAGAAGCCTTCGGGAATAGCAGATCACACATGAATTCCAATGCTACCCGATTTACGCAGTTGTTCAGCTTGGACTTCGATCAGTCTGGGCAAATCGCTTCGGCATCTTTGCAGGTAAATGTTCGACTAAAAGAATAAATAATAAATCCTAATGATCGACGCTTCGTTATAATTTCTACAACCCTATCTCTTAATTTCAGGTCTTGCTCCTGGAGAAGTCGAGAATAGGACGACGTGGGAACGGAGATCCAACATTCCACGCCATGTACCGTCTTCTAGCAGGAGCTGAGGGTGCCCTGAGGAAGGAGCTTCACCTGACCAACCTCGTTGCCGAAAACAACCCCTTCGTCACCCCTTTACAGAAGCACGAAGACAAACAACGAGCCATGGTGGAGTTCAATCGCATCGTGGCAGCCTTCAAGATCCTCGGCGTCCCCGAGGCTGATGAGAAGGTGATCTGGTTGACCTTGGCTGGGATTTACCACCTCAGCTGTGCTGGAGCTGTTAAAGCTGGCACCAGCTCCCAGAGTAGATGGCAATTCGCCAGGGTGGAGTGCGCTGAGAGAGCCGCCACTCTTTTGGGTACCTCCGTTGAAGAGCTCAGCAGGGTTGTCTTTTCCTGCAACGGCGGTGGTGGAACACCAAGTACTCCCAGACCAGCTTTGAGAACTCCCAGTCCTACCGAGCAGAGCAAAGATGTTACTGGTTTGGATGCCTTGGAAGGACTTCTCGTGGGATTGTATTCCGAAGTCTTCCACTGTGTCGCAGCTCTGATCAACAGGTGACGATGGACACTGAAATTTTGATCGAGTGGTCGGCACCAGGCTGATCAGCTCTGACAGCGATTTGGCATTTTCTTCTACACTGAGAAAATTTCTTCTTCATTCAAAGAAATTATTTGTTTGCAGTTAAAGAAATTCTAACCTAAAATCAAAGAAATATAGTCTTCAGTCAAGCATCCTGAATGTTTAACTCCGATGCATCGTATTGATAGAAACCTTCACATCTTAAATTAACGCAAGAAATCGAAACTACATGTTTCATTTCTTTAACTCCATTCAAAGAAATAATTGCCTTGAAAGAGAACATTTTTTATTCAGACATTGTTTTCTTGGTTCAATGAAATTGAATATACTTTTATACCTACGAAACGATTTCGTTCAATAGATCGACTAGAATAGTCCGTCGTTATTTGTTGCAATTAAATGCATTGGCTTTAAAGAAATTCGTAGGGTATTAACACTTCTTTGAATGATAAGGAAATATTTCTTTGGGGTAATTACATGTTATTTCTACCTAAACCCTGTTATTTGATGCAAATGAGGATTATTCAAAGAAATCGTTTTCTTCGAATGAAAGACATATTTTTCTCAGTGTAGGAAATCGCTGGTTCAGATTCTATTGCATAGATTCTAGGTGGATGTCTACAATCATGCGTACTTTTTATGTAGATAATGCGCACGAAACGTACTTTCGTTGAACGATAATGCGATTAGGCGTGCATTCACGAAGGGGTGTACTTGGACTGATTGTTTCTTTGCGCATAGTTAGATCGTTACTTCGGGAAGCTAGATCAGATAGGTTCATGGTAGCTCGTGATAACTTCGAAGAAACGATTACGTTGAATCGAGATTAAGCTGGACTAGACTGTGTTAAGTTGAGCGTGAACTGCCTTCAGCTTTTCAATCGATTTGCCGCGAACAAATAGCGTGCCAATTGGAGTCTAGTCGAGACGCAGATAGATCAAATTATGAGCAACTAAGCTTGATGATGCCGACAGGTATTTCAATGTAAAAGTGAATGTTCAATACAGCCGAGGAATTTATCATCATTTCCTAGGAATTAGATTCATGGATTAAAGGGTACATGTATTTTCCAGGTCTATCTCTTCATCATTGCATACGGTCTCCTCGCTGCTGTTGTGTGATGCACCTGGTTTCCAGAATCCTGCGTCATGCGGAAAACAAACCGGAGCAACTTTCGAAGATCTTTGTCACAATTACCTGCAAGAACGCCTGCAACTTCTGTTCCACCATACCACTCTGATCGCACCTAAAGACAGGTCTGGTATCGTCTAGAATATTTCTAGAAAACTAGTTGAGGATGCTTTTCTAAGTAAATCATTTTGAAATCCTGCTGCGTCTTCAGGTATGTGCAGGAGGGTATCGACATCGACCATGAAGATGATTATGACGAGGATGGTGTCGGGTCTCCGCAAGCTATGGTGTCTTTTATGGACCGTGGTGGTTCACAAAGCGCTGCCATGCTGAGGACAAGTCAAAGCGACCTCAGCAGTAGCAGGCAAGGGGACCGAAAAGGTCTCCTTTGGTTGTTAGACGAAGAAACCGTCAGTCCAGGAGGGAGTGATGAGACCTTCCTCGACCGTTTGTTCTCCCTCTATGAAAGGGGTAAGTGGGTCTTGCATTTTTCAGGAGGTCGTTAACGCGTTGCATTCCTACGACGTACTATGTGAGTCTCCGTACCTACGGTATCCTCGTAACACTCTGAGATGTTGACCATTTTGCTGGTTCCTTTCTCCAGGGAATCCCGAAAAGAATTGAAAATTTGATCAGACTGCATGTTGTCGTTTCAGATCATCAGATGCTGCTGATGAAGGCTCCCGGTAACAACCAGTTCGTCTTGCAACATCTTCAGGGCACTAATCCTGTCTTGTACACGGCAACCGGATGGCTCAAGGCTACTCGAGAAAATCCTGTCGCTCGTAGTGCTATTATTATCCTGCAAGAAAGTACTAGGTAATTGTGATTTTTATTTTTATGATCGGATCGAGGTCGAAATGGGAGAAATTCGTTCACCACTCTTTCCTCTTTCAGGGAAGACGTCAGCAGACTCTTCGTGTGCGCTCGGGGTGCTGGGGTTTCTGGAGCACTGAGTGGCTCGGTTCCTGGTCTGGAGGGATCTCAGTCTCTCAGAAGAGCTTCCAGTATTAGAAGAACGTTCACCGCGGTCAAGAGAAAAAACGTTTGCTTGCAAGTCAAGTTCACTGTTGTAAGTACCGGAATCTTTGCTGGGTAACTTCATGAAATATCGCATTTCTCGTCTGCCTGAACTGACGTTGAAGAAATGCTACCATATGACTTCTATCAATACTTTTAAGGCGATGTGAAAGTGGTATCTGAGATTTAATCGTTCATTAAGCTTTTCTGCGAACTTGATGTTTAAAATCGTTTAAAATTTAACCACATAAATGTGGAAGCCCTAAGGAAGGTCCCGATACCTAATACATTTCATGTTGTACCCAAATTAAGAAAAAACTGTATATAAACAAATTTATTAATGATTAAAATGGCACAAGTGTCAGGACCTTTCTTAGGGCCTCCACGTCCACGTGGTAGAGTCTGAAACGATTCGGTACACCCAGTTCGGAGAAAAGTTTCATAAATGAGAATTCTCTGACGCCATTTTCTCATCACCTTAAGTTGTGAGTTTTTCTAAGAGTATTTTTTTTTTCCTTGTTTCCAGGATGGCCTTGTAGAGACCCTAAGGAGGACACGGGTAAAATTCATACACTGTCTCCTGCCACAGCATAACGCGGGGTACACCGAGAATAAGAGCATTTTGTCAGTTAAATCGAACCAATGTGAAGACAACATCATCAACGTTCCTCTTCTGCGGTCCCAAGTAAGTGAGGTTCCTTTTTCATTAATTCAGACTTCTCTCATGAACACCGTGACGCAAAGTTTGATCCAACCACGCTTTCTGATATCCGAAGCTATCAAGAATCTCGACATGATCCTTGCGTTTGAAAGTAGATAAAGGACTACCGCGATCAATCTAAAGCTAACCATCCTGTTTTAGATTCGTGGAAGTGAGATCGTGCACGCAGTCAGACTACACAAGGTTGGCTTTCCAAAGTTAATGCCTCTTGGTGAGTTCCGGAGGCGTTTTGGATTACTATCAAGCGATAGCAACGCGCGTCCTGGAAGCCCTGTTGCTGACGAACGTCGCGCTGTCGAGGATATGTTGCTGACGGTGGACGTGGATCCAGCATCGTACCGTGTTGGGCAAAGTCAGGTGAGTACGTTTTATCGCTTATCACCTCCTTGCTGTTATAAGGTTCTACATGTATAATTTTCGCAGTTAATATTGAATATGACGCAACGTAAATTGTACTATCAACGTAACTACGTCTAAAGTTGAATCTAATAGTATTTAAAAATCACACGACTGGGGTAGAACCTTAGACATCTTGGTAACGACTTTATATCGAAACTACTGGCGCAATCCTCAATGTAGTCTTACATTACAATAAATTATTCGCCGACAAACGAGCTGAACGAGTCAAGCGTCTGATGGCGTAGAATCTATTACAGATTTATCTCTTGACATCTATTCCTTTCGCTACTAAAAATACCTCACTCTCAGATCCTAATCAAAATTTCTAATCGGTCGCTATTTGTGGATTCAAGAATTAAACGAAGACGGCGATCACTTGGTTTGTTATTTTTGGTTGATTACGTTCATGTGTAAAAACTGCAGTTATTTGAGAAATACATTTAGAGTTTATTGAACATTCATATTGACGTAGATATGGTAAAATGGTTCTTTATTTAATCTTATAAAAATGCAAAATCTTGACGTTTCATGTACGCTCTCTCCGTAATCCGCTCTCTTTTCATCGGAAGAGCCGCTCTCTGTAGACGTCCATTAGAAATCGGCCGTCGTCAATTTGCAAATCGCCTTAAGGTTTCCGGGTCTTCTCGCGGCTCTTTCACCGACGTAAGATACATGTGCCCGACACGTATATCCTGCGTCCATCTCTTGACGACCTGTTCGAGGAAACCTAGGACTTTCGGTCCGTCGCCGAGTTGCGTGTGCGCCTTTACGACGATTTTACGACTCATTTGTTCGCACGTGTGAATCTCTCGCTCGGAAAACAGGCCCCTCGAAAGAGCTTTCTTTTGGTTTCTTGGAATTCCCAAAGGATCGAGTATGACCGAAATTATTTTTAATCTATAAATGGTGAAATAACGCGATCTGATATTTTTCTTCAAATCATATAAATTTACATTCCAATTTGAGGTTACGTGAGACCCTCAAACCAGTCGATTCGAGGAAGACATTTTTTTAAAAGGATATTTCACCTCAGGAATATTTTTATTGCATTAAAACTTGATTTATAAAAATGTTTAGGTTAAACCGAACAACTTTTTTTCGAAAATCGAAATTTTGAGTAGCGAGACATTCCTTGGGTATTCACGAGTTACGTGATAAAATTTCAGCCGATTTAGCGAATTATTCTTCAAGAAAAGTGGCTTATTCGAATCGAAGGGTTTTACAACGCCTTAAATTAAGTCGATGAACTTAAGGTCGTGGCATTCCCCGTCGGCGCGTTACGAGCGTGCCTTTACGACTCGCTTGTTCGCACGTGCGAACTCGCGCTCGGCCGAAGCGCGAATCTCTCGCTCGGATGACGGCCCCTCGGGCCGTGGACCGATGGCGCGAGTTCGCGTGCGAAACGCACACTTTCTCTCCGCCGGGCAAAGAAACATCGCCATAATGCGAGTCGGGAGAGCGGAAAAAGGAGAGGGCCGAGCCCGGCGTATCTGCATATTCGCTGAAAATAAATGCCGAGCTTGGCCTTGGTTGGCGGCCAAAAAGAGTCCGCGGATTCCTGCGGATGGGAAGAAAGTTGTTACGTCGCGGTAGAGGCTTGGCTGCACTCACGGCCGCAGTGGCCGCTGAAAAGAGATTTCGACGGTGGATCATCAGCGAAGGGAGTTCAATGCCGACTGGAATTTTTTTCTCATTAGGGACTGATCGACCCATTGTTTGGGGAGGATTTTCTTCTGTGGATATTTCTTGAACCCGGTTGGATTTAGATAGAGACGTTGATCGACGACGAGCCGTATCTACGGTGTCACGGCCCATAACTCGCATCTCATAACTCAAGAGATAACCCGCCTGGGAGATGCACCCGTCATCGGGATCTCACGGTTGCACCGACGAGGAGCTCGTGAGATAAATAAGACGGTGCGTGCCAATTTGCTGTCGTAATTCCACGGGGAGGTCGTCGATACCGAGGCTTAACGACGTCTCGGTCCACGTCTTTGTAAACTGGCTTCGGGAGAGAAGAGGAGCTTTCACTCCGCGCTTCGGGCGGTGGAAGCTGGAAGCTTTCTTTTGGTCTCTTCGGGTTCCCAAAGGCTGGGCTCGGGTATGATCGAATTTATTTTCGAAGGAAACAACGCGCTTTAATCCTTCCTTCTACTTCGAATGGACTTGCGTTTGGATTTAAGATGACGTGAAACCTTCAAATCAGTCGATCCGAATATTACACTTTTTTTAAAGGGTATTTCACCGAACTAGCTTAAATTTTAGCACATAATTCGTGAGCATCTAAGGAATGTCCCGATTGTTTCAAAATGTTGATTTTTAACAAAAAAAATGTTTCTTTTAGTCTAAACTTTTTTTTTTGTGAAAATGGACATTTTAATAACGTGCTTTGATATTTCCTTTCTACTCGAAGGAACTTGTGCTTGGATTGAAGGTGGTGTGAAACCTTCAAATCAGTCGATCCGAATATTACACTTTTTTTAAAGGGTATTTCACCGAACTGGCGTCAATTTTAGCACATAATTCGTGAGCATCTAACGAATGTCCCGATTGTTTCAAAATGTTGATTTTTAACAACAAAAAATGTTTCTTTTAGTCTAAACTTTTTTTTTTGTGAAAATGGACATTTTAAAAACGTGCTACGATATTTCCTTTCTACTCGAAGGAACTTGTGCTTGGATTGAAGGTGGTGTGAAACCTTCAAATCAGTCGATTCGAATATGATACCTCTTTTGAAGGGTATTCCGATTGAAAATCGATATTTTGATAGTGCCGGAACGTTCTTCAGGTTCTCACGATTTACGCGGTGAAATTTTCAGCTATTTGGTAGAATCCTTTGAAGAAAAGTGTCCTTCTTGAGTTGATTGGTTTGAGATTTTCATACCACCTTAAATCAAGCGGATGAATTTTAAGATCGCGATATTTCACGGGGAAAAATCAGAAGCTGTAAAATTGTCGCGAAAATGCTTAATGTTTACGACACGCCGGAAACACGCAGAGAGAGAGAGAGAGAGAGAGAGAGAAAGTTTGCCGTGAATAATTTCTGCAATCATTTTTCCAAGCGCTCCTCTCCGTGAACTTGTGAGCACCGAGGAGCACTTTGCGACCACACGCGATAATTGCGGTACGACTTATTCGTATTACCTCGGAAACGTACGAGACGTGGAAATTCCGGGGAATTTCTAATAAATCTCCTAGTCGGCCAATCTGAAATTCAAGGGAGAAATGTCGATTATCTGCGTTCAAGAGCACCTTAGATAGACCGATAGACGTATAATTGGTCTCTTATAATTTCTCGATTTCACTGTATCAATTAATTATCAGCGATTAGCTCGGCGAGAGCTCGAGCTTCTCTTCGGTGAAATCAATCCCACGGATTCGGATTCTGCGGCGATTAATCGGCGCGATCGGAACGAAATTGGAATTGATAGGGTCGATTAATGTCTCGCCGTTCGCTCGGTCGCTCGTTCGCGAATTTCATGGGTTTCGCGAGGCATGGTCGCCATTGAATGGAGCCAGAAACGAGAAACTGCATGGGTCATTCGTAAATCCCTGTTATTACAAGTCTCCAAGTAACGTTTTGCCGTTAGGTCGTATCAGCGACTTCGACTAGCTGGAAAGCCGAGCGTAATTTTGTAAAAATCTCCAAACAGGAATGTGGTTTTTTGGTCTAACAATTAATAAGCCTTATGCACCGAGAAAAAAAGAATTCATTGGACCTAAGGAATATTTTGCTAATTCAAAGAATAATTCGCCTCGAATAAAAACTAAAAACACGCGCGAAGTTCAAATCGTATATGCTTAATTCAATATTGTTCGATGTTCCTTAATTTAATGGCAAGCGAAATTTAATTCTAAGTAGACATTGAGTACAGATATGTAATTGACGTTAACCGCTTCGATATTTGCATAATGTTTCTATAATAACTTATTATACAAGAAAATATGTGTAAGAGTGTGCGAGTGACGTTCAACTCGGCGTTAATGCCATTATCGTTATTAATTCAAAGAACGAGTTTTCATTAACGTTCGGTTATTCCTCGCGATGTCTATAAAAAAAAGTCTAAGAACTGTCGAAGAACAAGTATTACACCAAAATGAATGTATATTACTTCTGGCAAGAAAATATGCGTGCAAGTGGTCTCGTTATAAAGAAATTAGGACTAAATGAAAATGAAATGAGCACAAAAGCTCTAGGTAATTTATGCGTAGCCTGTTTCATTGGGAAAATTGAATATTTCATGAATGGCGGCAAGTTCACCTATTGTATTTTAATCTGGGCCGCCGCCATATTTGTAGTGCGTGGTAATTTCAGTCGTAAAGCCATCACGGGACTAACGTGGAAAATCGCACCCTGCTGCAAACGATTCGAGCTCGAGTGTGCGAAACTGCATTTTGCGATAATGCCTGCATAACCAGAGGTGCATGAAAATGCAGCGGGCTGCCTTTCGCACGTCCAATTATCCCATTACTGACTACAAACACCTCTTCTAATCACACCGCCCGCGCGGAAATAAAAAGTGTGGCAGATAGCAAACGGCAGAGTTGCTGAGAAAGTCTGGGAAGGATCTTGACAGCGAAATATAATATACGGATTTCCTGTATTAATGCGGATGTATATGTTAATCCCGTTTACTCGGTTTCTCCCTACTTTCCGAGATCGGCGCACAGAAGTGTCGGCCATTTTTAATGAAATCTTATTCAAACCATTTCTTTACGAAAACATCGTAACACCGACTTCCCTTAAATATCGCATTAAAAAGAGGAAAAAACCTTTCCTATTGAAGGTTAATTTAACTTTATTCAATCTTCTTTATGAAATTGCGTCTCTGTAGAAATACTTTTATGAAAGTCTCGGTTAGTTTATTATGTAAACTTTGAAGGGTATCAAGAGAACTGGGCACATCTAAGATAAACTCAGTAAAAATGTGATTCTGCACACGCTTTGACGCAGAATTTCTCTTATAATGCGTATCGGCATTTAGACGAGGCTATCAATTACTTAAGGCGTCCGCAGTTCGCCGCCATCATGCAGGCGGGAATTACGAAAACCATTACGTCGCCCCTCGGAACGAGATCGAAGATTTTCTTGCCGGCGGGAAACTCTCCACGGACCACGAGAGAGCTCCTCTGCTTTCTTCTCCTTTTTTTCCCTTTCTTTTTCCTCCTCTCTTCCCTCTCCTTCCTAAGCATTACGTAAACCTCCAGCTGTCGGTGCGTCTGACGTGCGTCGAGAGAGCGTAGCACATCTAATGATTTTACCGTGTCGGTCTACGTTGTCGATTTTTACCACCCTTCGATTTCAGAGACTTCGGAGTTACGGTTCGTTAACCCGTTCAGCGATCCCGGTTTTCCACCAAAAGAGCCATTTTTTTTGTTTATAGCTGAATTTCGTGAATAGCTACCTCGATGTAGTCCACCATTTTTACAGCTGTAAAAATAAGAAGAAATAAAAAATATATATATTGTCGCCCGAATCATATATAATCGCAAGAAATATCTATTTTGTTCGGAAGAAATATTGATGTCGATTTAAACAAATTTTTTTCTCAGTGTACATTTCATGGGTAGATAATTTCAGGGAGTTTACGTTCTACCTCATGATTTTATTCCATTTTTATTATATGATTACTCCAATTCATGGGCTTATCTTTACCCCGATGTTTAATAATATTTTTTAATTTTTTTTATACTCTTCAGATATCTTCGTTTTAAATCGACTGGGAAAGGAATGTTTGTCGCGGGGTTGATCTTTTGAAACGTGAGTCATTTTATGGGTCAAGCGAACGGAGGTTAGGAACATGGAGGTCCACTCGACTTCCGGATGGACTTCCGTTGGCTCTACTTGTTACTCTTAGGACATACGGCGCGAATTCCGCGAGCAAGTCGTAAGCCAATCGAATAGCTCGCTCCATAACTATCCGTTGGCTTGACCGTTACTCATGCGTTCCCCTACGTGTTCTCCATGCGTTCTTCAAGCGTTCTCCAAGTGTTCTCCAATCGTTCTCCAAGTGTTCTGTAGCCCGTTCTTATCGTTCTTCATACGGTCCTCAGCTTGCTCGTCGCGTCTTCCTGGTTAATGACCTCTTCTTCAAGATTCGCATTCATTCTGCCTGAGCGTTCTTCGGCATCCACGAATTCTTCCAAGCCTCGTAATCAATTGTTTTAATTTTTCTCTTGTAAAATTATCTAATTAGTAAACCGTTATTCCAGCTTCCGTTCTCTGTGGGTTCTTTAAGCGTTTTCAAGTGTTCTCCATGCGTTCTTCGTGTACTTTATGTGTTTCTCCGAGTGTCCTATAGCCTTCTCTTATGGTTCTTCGTATACTCGTCACGAGGTCTGCATTACCCGACTTACTTCTTCTTAGTATATGATTTCTTTTGTTTCCACTTCAAGGTCCGCGCGGAATATTTCTGGGTGTTCTTTAGCATCCACGAATTCCGTTCCGAACCTCGTAATCAATTGTCTTCATTTTTCTCTTGTAAGAGTATCTAATTCTTTGACCGTTATGCCTGCGTCTGTTCTCTGCGGGGGTTTTCTGAGCTTTTCAAGTGTTCTCCATGTGTTCTATAACCAGCTCTTATCGTTATTATCGTCATGGTTCCTGGATGTCTCTGCTTATTTCTTCCTTCTTGGTTGATGATCTCTTCCTTCTTTCTTCGAGACCCGCGTGAACTCCTTCTGGGGTGTTCCTCGGCATAGAATTGTTACGAACCTCGTAATTAATTGATTTAATTTATCTTTCGTAAAATTATCCAATTATTAGACAGTTATTCTTGCGTCCGTTTTCAGTGAGTTCCCTAAGTGTTCTTTATGTATTTTCCGAGCTATCACTAAGCGCCCTTCAAGTGTTCTTCAAGCGTTCTCCAAGCGTTCTCCAAGCGTTCTCCAAGCGTTCTCCAAGTGTTCTGTATACATTCTCAACAAGCCCACGCTCTGCCCTTCTGGATCTCTTTCTTCCCGGGTGACGACCTCTTCGTCCTCGCATGAAGACCGTTGTGGGACCTTTTCTTGACGTCTTCAGCATCCTAGGATTTTTCCTAACATCTCCATCGATCGTTCCTTTCGAACCGCTTCCTAGAGTATCGGTACTCCTACAGAGCACCATCCCTGAAGAACGCCTGGATTCCTAGCGGAAGGATCGAATTATCCATCGACCAGGTCAAAGGTTAACGTCAGATAGCAAGACCAACGACTCGCACACAAGCTCATTAGTCACGAATCGTACCATTACCCCTTTACTAATTTTTCAGAAATTTTTAAACAATTACTGCCCGAAGTCAACCATATGCTGCGACGCCAGGGAACCTAACCTCAAATTACTCAACCTCGGTGTCGTTAATTCAACAAGAGGAAGTCGATGCTCGTCTCTATCAGCTGATCAGATGGGTCATTAATTAACACTGATCGAAGCACCACTTCGGCAATGCCTTTACAGACTCGCATAATCAGTCTTGTCTTTTGTGACAATTAAATTGACGTGAAACATTCAAATCAGTCAATTCGAATATGACACTTTTGTTTTAAGGTCATTTACTAAAGTGGCTAAAATTTTAGGATATAATTTATGTGCACATAAGGAATGTCCCGACACTTTGAAAATGTCAATATTCGCCAAAAAATTGTTCGGTTTACCTAAGATGTTTTTTGAAAATCGGAATTTTTATTGCGGAGGCGCCGGGGAACCTAATCTCAAGTTACTCAACCTGGGTGACGTCAATTCAACAATTAAATACAAAAGGAAATCGACGGAAGTCTCTATCAGCTGATCAATGACGATCAGATGGGTGATTAACATCGATCGAGGGACCACTTTGGCAATTCCCTTCAGGACTCGCATAAGCAGTCTTGGCTTTTGCGATATTTATGTGGAGAAAGTAGATCACTCGTTTCTTCGGGACACTTCTCTCTTTCGTCCTTCCCCGGGTCCTACCTTTTACCTCCTGTCTTCTACCTTCTACCTTCTACCTTCTACCTTCTACCTTCTACCTTCTACCTTCTACCTTCTGGTCCAGACTTTCGAGCTTCCCACTGGGAGCGCTCCGATCGTTCCGTAAAGCGCATAATTGCCGAACATGCAGCCGATGCAGCGAAACTGCCCCGAACTCGATTTTTCGATCGTTGACCGTCGACCCAGAAACGCCGATTGAATTATTCCCTCGGCGGGGAAAAGCCGATCGCCTCTCGGCGATCCACATAAAAATAGAACCGAATGGCGAGCCCGTTTCGTGAAATGAATCGAGATATTTCTAGAGGCCGCGTAAACCCCCGAGTTGCTCCCGTTTTCGCAAAGCTGCGATTTTCGAGGAATGCGCGAATATCCCCTATCGGCGTGCAGCGAGATTTTTCCAAATATTTTACGTCATTTTTAATACTTTTTATTGGGGCTATTTCCCTTAACACCTCTCTGGCTTACTTTCGATACCGGCAGCGTGGGAAATGTTTCGACGTTAGGATTATTCCTTCCATATTTTAATTTCAATATTTATTATGTTATATGTTTTGCTTGTGCGTTTATTTATTATGCTTATTCGCGTATTATACGATTTTTCCAAATATTTTACGCCATTTTTAATACTTTTTATGGGGGCTATTTCCCTTAACACCTCTCTGGCTTACTTTCGATACCGGCAGCGTGGGAAATGTTTCGACGTTAGGATTATTCCTTCCGTATTTTAATTTCAATATTTATTATGTTATATGTTTTCCTTACTTTCATCACTACTTTTTCTTTCATTTCAAGATTATATTGCCAAGACGCATTGCAGCGTGATGGGTTTTAGATAGAATACTATAAGTACTGCAGTTATGCTGTCTCTTGTCAGGCACCTGTTCGACAGGTATCACGATAGTGATCGATACGAAGACCGTGATTATGGCTCCGATTAAACCGCGTGGATTTTCAGATACTTATTTCGAAGACTTTTTACCAGGGTCTTGTTAATAAAAAGAAAAGAAATATAGACAGATCCGCCCAGGTCAAGTTTACCGTATGACTCCATGGGTTTTTTTTCCTTCGGTCACGGAATGGTCAAATTATTCGTGCACGGCGCTCTCATATAATTTCTGTCTTGATAATAACATCCATCGACATGAAATTCGTCTTACTTCGATGAGAGAGAATAGGCAACCTATTAATCTATGAAAAATATGTAATACCTAGTTTACCGCGCTCTAAATTATATATCTCTTATCTATATTTCATTTCTTTCTGCATTTGAAAATATAAAGAAAATCTCTCCACAATATCAGTCACATGTTCTATAGTATGGGAGTACATTACGTATATATTTTCGACATGTCCTTCATTCCACGCTTCATTTGAATAGACGAATAAGTGTTAAAGTGCCTATAATATTAGTTTCTTTTTTTTCATTATTTATTTTTCTCGGGAACTCGAAGCAGCACTTTCCTCGTTCGCTTCAGCCGTCAAGCCGCTCATTGTGGAATATTAATCGATGAGGCAATCAGGCAGTCTTCGATTTTATTTTTCCACGTGACGTCAAACGTACCAGCAGACGAACGAAGGAACGAAAGGTCGATTACCGCGGTCGTAAATCTCGCGATGGTCGATCCTGCCGATATCCTGAATCCTTGACATCGTGCGTTAATCCTCGCAAATCCAGACATTCCGCCGCGTAATTGCGCTCTTAATGGCGCCCAGAAATACCGATCACGGGGAGAACAAAAAAAAATGGGCAATTCCTCACGTTCGCGCAGTTTCGCGATCGTAAAAAGCTCCCAGGATGCGCATAAGGCTCCGTAAAGAGCAACCGGCCTGACAAGAACGAATATGAAAGATGACCGCAGGTGCAGGTGAATGGCCAATCCTTGTTCGGCACGTGACATTAATAAAAACCCGTAAACGGAAGAAAGTGCCTGCCAGACCGCCCAGGGCCGTGACAGTGACCCAGTTTGGCATTGTGAAAATAGTTCCCGAAAGAGAGATTATTCTGCCCAGTCAGATTCGATTTTGGGTATAAAAAAGATCAATCATTAAGGGAGTACAATATTAACGGTGGACAACGAAAAATCGGCGCATCGATGCAGCGGCCCTAAACTTCCTTCTCGATAAGCTTTAATAATTATTATTTCTTATAAAATATATTATTACTTAGAATTACCTGAGTATATTTGATAAAAATTGGTCATTTCGTTTCGGAGTTGTACATCGTTCTAATGAACGAATATCGACAACGAGAAATCGACGCATCGATGCAGCGACCTTAAACTTCCTCCTCGATAAGCTTTAATAATTATTATTTCTTATAAAATATATTATTACTTAGAATTACCTGAGTATATTTGATGAAAATTGGTCATTTCGTTTCGGAGTTGTACGTCGTTCTAATGAACGAATATATGTTGCGATATATTTCAACGAGCAGAGTAAAAGGTAACTTATCTCCACATGAACAATTTTCCACCAGCGTTCAATTATAACGGTGCCTTGTAAGAACCCCATGGGAAATACGGCCCCTTAAATTATTCCTCCCTCATGCATCAATTCCTATATTCATATTGCCCCATAAGTTAGGCTCCCCTAAGACTCCCGAAGAGGTGAGCAAAAAGTACCCTTCAAATTCGCGCGTTTATCCCATACGAGTTATACACATTTTCCATGACTAAATCGTATAAATCATTTCTTTTCACGAGTTAGTTATGCGGAAATTACAATTGCGTGAATCCTTTCGCGTGAGCAGGATGGACAGTTTTCAGGCTTTTCACGCAGAAAGATATAACGGGCCCTTTCAGGGGAGCCTGGCCAAGAGGCGATCAGTTAAATGTACCGTACCTAGATCGTTAAACGGACTCGGCACAGTAGGAAAGGTACCATCAGGCAGTCATCGTATTACTTTCTATTACCCGTCCATTACTCGACGTACGGCAGGACTCCGCCTCCTTTGCCGTCCTCGAGTACTTAGAGTGACGCTCGTCCTTACGACCCGCGGCCGGGAAGTCTCCTCCTTTTCTTGTTCCTCCTTGCCGCCGTTGTCGAACAATTTTCTTCGCCAAAGAGAGGGGCAGTCATCGCGTTACTTTCTATTACCCGGCCATTACTCCGCCGTAATTCTTCCTCCTGTACCGTTGTCAAAAGCGTGCCGCCACCCACGTGGACCAGACTCCTTTTCCCCATTTCGTTACATAAAAATTATCCCTAACTCGCATAGAATTTATTTTTCAAAGCATACATCGGACAATAAACCCAGAGGTACAGTAACGAGGAATCGAAAAATATTAATATAATTGGTTCTTTCATGTTAATTTCACCTTTTCACACCCTCTCATAAACGGTGTAACCTAACTAAGGACACGCTTTATTTATTACAAAATATATGTAAAACGCATTCTCAAAACAGTACACGTGATATTTTATGTAACAAAAGTATGATTATTTACATCTCGTGTCGCAGAAAAACCAACTTTAGGTACACTCGCGAAAAAATATGCGTAAACCACGCTTGCGTTTCACAAAATCCATTAACAGGAGATAGACCCGTGGGATGATTTTTTAGGTTCAAGACATTTCCACTTTTGGAATGCCGTAATTTAATATATTTATTTGTAAAACCAAAAGACACACAAAGAAAACAGCAATGAAATAGATAACTCACGAAAATAGCAAGTCTAGCTCGAAAAATCCTATAATGATTACCTCTCCTCCTCAGAGAAAATCTCTTAATACCCTCGTTTTTATTTGACATTAATTTCTTTACATTAAAGTCATCATTAGTTTCGCTTCTTTACACTTTAACTCGAGACGGATTAACCGTGAAAATCGGATAGTGAAGCCATTTCCATTTTTGGAATACCGTAATTTAATATATTTATTTGTAATACCAAAAGATACACAAAGAAAACAGCAATAAACTATATAAATCATGAAGATTGCAGGTGTAACTCAAAAAATCCTATAATGATTATCTCTCCTCCTCAGGGAAAATCTCTTAATACCCTCGTTTTTATTTGACATTAATTTCTTTACATTAAAGTCATCATTAGTTTCGCTTCTTTACACTTTAACTCGAGACGGATTAACCGTGAAAATCGGATACCGAAGTAACATGGCACCCCGTACAACGTTAGGGTAACTTTTTAGCGTGGTGGAGGATCGTCGCGTTACTTTCCACTTTGCAGAGGCATTACTTCTCGGGCAGTAATCGCGGCCCTTTGTCGAGATCACGAAGCCGGTGACGTTGGTCCTTACGACCGGATGCTGGCTCGTTGCCGAGCGAGGGAGTCTCCTCACCTCTTCTTGCAGCTCGAGGGGATCGCTCTTGGCGAGCGATCTCGGGAGGGTTCCCTCCCCTCGTTTTACAGGGCGTCGTAAAGAGAGGCGCAGCGACGCGCAAATGACGAGCGCTCGTAATTGAAGACCCCCGGGACGGCGAATCGCGGCGGCTTCATTAATTCCAATGGATTCGCGTAAACGCAACCGCGGGCGTGAAAGCGAGAGATTCGCCCGGTTATCCCGCGGGATTTCATTTGCCGCGTTCCCCCGGGAGGGGGCACCGCTCTCGGTGGTACTGCTTTCGAGGGCATAACCGTGACTTAGATCTCGCCGGTTAATGCCAGGTAATAATACCCGGTAAAACCTCGGTTGCATAATTCACCGCCGCGGAGAGCCATTCCAGGACGGTCTTCTTTCGCCGCTGCTCGAGCCGGCGAGATTGCGGGTGTTTACTTCGGTTTTTAATTTTTATATTTTTTTTTCCATTTCAATTTTTTTCTCTAATTTTTTTTTTTTTCAATTAAATCCTCGTCGCTTACCTGCGATTCAGTCGAGGCTGGGCGGCGCCAATTTTATTTGCTGCTATTTCTGGCAAAGGGATTTTTCGCGGGATTTTTGAAGTATGATACACGAGTTGACGTGCACTGATTGCGAGAAAAAAAAAAGATTAGTTCACTGAAAGAAATATGGATTGTTGCTTGAATCGTATATAGTTACGAGAATCTATTATTTTGTGAAGAAGGAAAATTGATGTTGGTGGTTTAAACGAATTTTATTTACGTCCCGTAACTCATTCTGACAATTTGATAGGGTCGTTGAATAATGATTTTTTCAGATGAATCAAGGAAGTTGTAGGACGAGAAATTTTCTTGCAAATGATTTTTTAAACTTGGCAAATGTTACAATTTAGTCCTTTGGATTTTTGTTTGCAAATACAATGGAGTGTGGCGCGAATTCCAGGAGTTCCATGCGCTGCTCGTTCCGCGAAGAGTTCCATCAGGGTCGTTGACCAAAGATTTTTTCCGGATGAATTAAGGAAGCTTTAGGACGAGAAATTTTCTTGCAAATGATTTTTTAGACCTGGAAAATGTTACAATTTAGTCCTTTGGATTTTTGTTTGCAAATACAATGGAGTACGACGCGAATTCCAGGAATTCCAAGTGCTGCTCGTTCCGCGAAGAGTTCCATCAGGGTTGTTGACCAAAGATTTTTTCCGGATGAATTAAGGAAGCTTTAGGACGAGAAATTTTCTTGTGAATGATTTTTTAGACCTGGAAAATGTTACAATTTAGTCCTTTGGATTTTTGTTTGCAAATATAATGGAGTGTGGCGCGAATTCCAGTAGTTCCGTGCGCTGCTCGTTCCGCGAAGAGTTCCATTAGGGTCGTTGACCAAAGATTTTTTCCGGATGAATCATCGAAGCTTTAGGACGAGGAATTTTCTTGCAAATGATATTTTAGACCTTAGAAAATGTTACAATTTAGTCCTTTGGATTTTTGTTTGCAAATACAATGGAGTGTGGCGCGAATTCCAGGAGTTCCATGCGCTGCTCGTTCCGCGAAGAGTTCCATTAGGGTCGTTGCACCTGGATGGCTTTTTTATACACGAGATTACGCGGTCGTAATGAACCGCGTAACTGTACAATAATTCATTTTTTCCCTTAACGTCGATTCCCATTTGGCACTCGCCTCGCGCCGTGCTCCATTTGGAACCGTTTCGCCGTTTCTTTGGAAAACGTCCTTTACTGCGGCTTTGACCGTGCTCGGGCCGCGCCTGGGAAAACGAATCGCTCGTCTTTAATGCACTTTAGAATGCATCGGGAATTCCTTTCAGGAAGTACTCACGCGCGCCTTTCCATGCGCTGCCCATCTGTGCGCTGCGTCGATAGCGCGTACGTGCTAACTTCTAGCAAATAGTGTCACGTACCTCTAGTCATTGACCGTTTTCCTTTACACTCCGACGTGCGTGCCTCCACGTGCAATCTAAGCATGGCGTTTTCTCAAATTATTATTCGTGTCCCCAGTAATCGTAATTTAATCGTTCAAAATTATTCAACAGAGACGCTGCAATAATTACCTTTATCATTTATAGCATGTACTGTCAAACCTCGTAACGAGTGTGTCACATATTTCTAGCTGTTACATGTTTAGACTTCTTCGAACGTGCCTCCACGTTAGATAAAAATTTATTGAACCATAGAAATATATTTTGTAATTCGAAGAATAATTATTTCGCTCAAATAAGTTGCCGCAATTCCAAAGAAACGTCGCATTCCATTTATTTTGATTTTATTTCAGTCAAATAATTATTCTGTGAATCAACAAAACGTTTCTTTGGTACTATTCAAAGAAATATTTCTCCGGTTCAATGAATATGTTTTTCATTGCATGTAGGATCTAAACGTGGCATTGTACGAGTAATTTTCAAAGTATTTTTACAGTGAATGTCACGTAGGGACATTTTCTCGTGCGTTTCAACGTATGTAATTACATGTAAAATTTTAATATAGAATACTGAAAGATTATCGAATATCTCTGATAATTCATTTACTTGTTAAAATAAATTCAACTGACACGTGATAATTACTGTAATCTGTAATTTTTCTGGTTAGATTTTAGTAACCAGGGTGTCATGTACTTTTAATCATTTTCTCTTTAAACTGTACAGTTCATTCCACCGCTTGGAATTTAATTCTAGCACGACAGACAATTCGTTTACCTGATAATCCGTTTACCAAAATTAATTCTATCTACACCTTCTGATAAATGTCGGTACTTATCCTTATCTACTCCTTTCGGTAAAACATTCGAGTAGAAAGTTCGGCTTTCTTGGCCTGGAAGTAACCATCGAATTGAAATGAATTTTTCGGGGAATGTTTTCGTAGGAGCGGGGACACTTATCGAACGATTCGATTATGCCGTTGACATAGAGTGGTCCTTATCAAAGTTTCATTAAGAAAGGCACAGGTCGAACCGTCGAACCTCCCCAGGGAAAGTATCTTCGAAAGTAAGGCACGGCCATGTCGAGTTCGATGTGTCGAGAGAGACCCGTCCCTCCTTTTCCTTCCGAGCAACAGGTCCAGAAAAGGAAAAGAAGACGTCGAGGAAAAAAGGAAGAAAACGAAGAGATAATGCCCCAAGAAAAGAAACCGAGCCGATCGAAGATGAGCTCGTCTGAAAGTGGGACGTGTCGATTTGCGGGATTTAAAGGACTTTTCGCCCCCCCCCCCCTTCTTCCCCCTAGAAAATGCCTATCGATCTAAACCCCAATATCGATAAATCGCTCCTAATCACGGTTAGAGACGTCCATCTCCTCTCTATCACGCTCTCATATAAAATACATATGATCATGCACATTTCACCGAAGTTACCTGAATATAAATTCATAATTATTATCCTTTTTAATCATTCCAATTAATGTCTTACTCCTTTTCGTTTTATAAATACATCTAAATCGAGAATTCGTCATCTCTGCCGCACACAATTTAAGATAAAAAATCGGATAAGAAGATTCCGCGAAGTTGACGGCGTGAAACTTAAGGTATTACTACCCTAGTAATCGGACTCAAAAGTTGACGCGTTCGGGGATGTATCGACCATTGAGTTCCTCCTATACCTCAAAGCGAACTTTTTGTCCGTGCCTGTACATCTTGGCCGTCTACGCACACATGTATTCCGTGAACGGATAGACCAGCGCAAGCGTAGGTTGGCGCGCAGAGATGTGGCAGCGTTGTTTGGAGCATCAGTAGTCCCTACAGTGAAAAATTTTGTCAAATACGCGGGCGGTTACATCTGCTGCCGCGAACATGGTTGCCACATCTGAGCCGCCCGCCCCACTCTCTGCGACGTGCAAAAAAATTCGGAATTTTTCTGATAGCCCTGTCTCCGTTTCCCGATGGACAAAAAATTCCATTTTTTTTCAATATTAACTAACACATATTCCTTTATATTGTCACGATTTTCGGAAAAAATGGTAAGAGTCGTTTCACCGTAAAAATTGAAAATGTAACGCAGCGTCCTATTATATACGTGTTACATACGGAGACATGCTGCAAAATAAGCAATATTCAAATTCGATAATCTTCCTATCTAGATAGACGATTTTGTTCTGAATGGGCTTGTTTTGTAGATAAAAATCTAAACAATACCCTGAAAAAGTCTGAAAAAAATGGTAAGAAAAGTGCATTTAGGGAAGTAATACCTTAAAATATAAATTCGGCTGAAGGTATTCGTAAATCGGGAGAGATGAGAAGTACCTGTAGTTGAAGAACAATTTTGTTTTTTGTTTTTGCTAAAATTTAGAGAGAAATTCTATCGTGCTTTAATAATAAAACAAAAAATACGGGTGTAAGGGACGTGGTGGATAAAAAAGATGGCGCCGGTTGCAGCTTTGGTCTTGATTGGCGGAAGGCTTGACAAAGTGCGGCTACTTGCGGACTGATGTATCTATTACAGTGATTTCTCACACCGTTAGCTATGAACCTACCTTTCAGGAATCCGATACCGAACGAAGCTGTGTATGTTTTGTGCGTTAACCCTCGGGTAAGCGGAGTCGAGAGTACCTTATGGGTTATCACCACGAATTATGCCACATGCTTCCGCTGGGACTATACTGTTACCTAATCCAAGAAAAACACCTCGGTCATCACCGGCCAGGTATCTTCGTACAATCAGAATCCCTCGTCCTATGTACCATAACCGCGTAGTCAGTCGCGTAATTAAAGTGACGGTGCATTACACTGATTAGGGCGCCTAGTTTCCGGGTAGTGATACAATCGGACTACACCGCCACTACTCTTCAAGGGTTAAACAATATCCTCTACGCGGATGTATTTTTCATGGGATATTTGTTTTTTGAGTATTCTCGAGATTTAATTAATTCCTGATTATCTGATCAATTCGCATAAGCGTTATCTGAAAGGGAACAATATCCTCTTCACGGGTGTATTTTTAATGGAATATTTGTTTCTTGAGTATCCTTGGGATTTAATTAATTCCTTATTATCTGATCAGTTCACCATAACGTTATTACTCTTCAAGGATTAAACAATATCCTTTCCAAGGATGAATTTGTAATAGATTCTTGTTTCAATACAGTTTTAAGTAATTTCGAATTATCTGATCAATTCCCTCTAATATTCCTACTTAAGAAGGATTAAACCACATGTTTGTTATGAATGTTCGAATGTCATTCTGGAAGAGTTAAATAATATTCCGTTTGCAGCAATATTTTGTTTTTCACGGTTTCGGGTTAAACAACGTATAGTTGCGTATTTAAAATAGTATTTGTCATCCCGTATTGATTTAATTCGATTTTGATAGCCTTATCATTCCTCTGGAAGGGTCTAAACGAATACATCCTATCCGTAAATTTATTTTATAATAAGATAGCTTTAAGGTGAAGTGAAACACGTCGAGGAACTTGATCGACGTCGATAAAGAAGATTTTTCTAAATGCCTACGTTGCCGACGTTCGTTTTTATATCGACAGCTGGGTCGAATTATATCGGATATTGCACCAAATGGCATACTCCACCTGTCGTTTTCGTACAATATATATCAAGAAATCGAAGTAAAACTCCAGAAATCCTCTGGATTCGTGCTTTTTGGGGCCCTAATTGACCTGCAGAGGGACCCCCTGCGCCATCTGTGATGTCCAGGTCAATTAAATTTTCACTCCGAGACCTCGTATTCTCATCGTTTTAGCATAGAAGCGCATACAACACTTTTTTTGCCTTTATCCCGTTGAAATGCGAGTTTATCGATTACCAGAGTGTTCTAAATTCTCGTAAAATTGTCCTAACCCTTTAGTTTCTTATATTAGAGCCTTCGATAATTGTATATTGATCGAAATATAAGAGCTCGACGCCATTTTGGTTCTTGTCTGGGCTGAGTTAAAAAATTTTGTTGAAAAATCCAAATTTTCAATGTGTCAGGACAATTCTTAGATGATCAGGAGTGATGTGCCAAAGTTTCGGATAGTTCGGTCTAATGCCTTTAAAAAAAAGTGTTGTATTCGAATCGACTGATTTGAAGGGGGTTTCACTTCACCTTAAGACCTGCATTTTTTACGGTTGTGATTATACCAATATCGCATCAATCGGGGGCTTATGTAGAGGATCGAATTTGATGATTGTTAAAGTTTGATAACCAGCCTCGATTTTCCCGAGACGTTGACTTTTGCGGCGATTAAGAATGTGGCTCTTCAGGGCACGGAATAGTTGGCCAATTTGCCGATCAGAGAGAATCCGTGACCCCAGGCACGCAACCCTGAAGATGGAGTGTCCTGGACCCCATCGGAGCGTAACCGGAGGGCGTGGGCAAGAAAGTACCCGCGAATCTCTGCAAAACCGCAGCCTCCCCTCCCCGAAGTATCCCGGGAAAAAGATCCCCTCTGATCCTTCGACTCCCTTTTTTTCCCCTTCGTTCCTGGACCTTCCACGAAGGTGTTCTTCCTTTTCTCGTTCTTCCCCTGGGAGGTGATGATGCCTTCGACGTGGAGCCCTTCGTAGGTGGCCAGCGAATCGTGTGACGACTCCCTTTCCGTCGATCCTCTTCTTCTTATTTCCACCGTGAAATTACACTTCGAGACGGCAGATCCTCCCAAAACGACCCTACAAAAAGAAAAAGAAAAAAAAGCAATCCGTTCGAAGTGCCACTGGAAATTGTTTTACGTGATACCTGGAAGCTTGATTTCTTTTGATTTGTCTTTCCAGGAGGTGTTGATATTTTTATTGTAATCTTGTGAGGTTGTTCGGTGATGGAATTAGGTGACTAGTTGAAATTGTTGGGAACTGCTCTTGTGATTTGCGGTAAAAGTTTCTTGTTTAGAAGGATTCCTTTTCCAGAACAGAAGCATTGTAGTTTCTTTCAACTTGCTCCTTTTCTTCGTGTCTTTACTTCGAAATTCCACTTCGAAATGGCGAATTTATGCACTTTACAAAACGTCGCTTTTTGGGAAATATGACAATCATGAATAATTAAGAACTGTTTCACATGGGGTTTATTGTTCGGTAGGTTTTATACCAGGTGTTGGAGTAAAAAACATTGAATATGGAGTACAGTACATTTACTTCGAAATTTCATGTTCAAAACGTCGCTTTTCGTAAAAAAAAATAAAAATCGTTCCACGTTGTGTCCAATGATTATTGGTTAGGTTTTATTTCGGAACATGTTGAAGAGAAAAAAAAATCGATTATGGAGTCTAGTTATTTGGAGATGGTGAATTAAGACGAGTAATCGGAATTGTTAGGAGTGAACAGTATCCCGAGGTCGATCCTCCTGTTTAGAAGGATCATTTTTTACCATCTAAAACCGAATATCGCAAATTTCCTTCAATCTGTTTCTATTGTTCATATCGTAATATATCCAAAACGTCGATCTTCATAAAATGATAAAAATGGTTCCGCATCGTGCTCAGTATTCGGATAAGCATCACCTTTCGTAAAAAAAATAAAAATTGTTCCACGTTGTGCCCAATGATTATTGGTTAGGTTTTATCTGCGAAGATGTTGAAGAGAAAAAAGAAAACGATTATGGAGTCTAGTTATTTGGAGACGGTGAAATAAGACGAGTAATCGGAATTGTTAGGAGTGAACAGTATCTCGAGGTCGATCCTCCTGTTTAGAAGGATAATTTTTTACCATCCAAAACCGAATATCGCAATTTTCCTTCAATCTGTTTCTATTGCTCATATCTACTTTGAAACTTCACGTCCAAAACGTCGATCTTCATAAAAAGATAAAAATGGTTCCGCATTGTGCTCAGTATTCGGATAAACCTCGCCTTTCGTAAAAAATTAAAAATCGTTCCATATGCTACCCAATTATTGGTTAGGTTTTATCTCAGATGTTGTAGAGAAAAAAAAACATCGATTATGGAGTCTAGTTATTTGGAGATGGTGAAATAAGACGAGTAATCGGAATTGTTAGGAGTGAACAGTATCCCGAGGTCGATCCTCCTGTTTAGAAGGATCGTTTTCCCACGAGTTAAAACCGTCTCTGTCAGGTCGGTAAGGAGGGTGACAGGACTTGTCGTCGGACTCGAGCAAAAAGCTCGCGCTTGCACCCCGGAGCCGATGCACCGGCCAAGGAACAGGCTCGTCCAATTACGAGTACAAAGGAGACGAAGAGCCGAGTAAAAAGTCATCATCGACTTTCTCGTGGCCCACATACGATGATGGCTCGAGTCGCTCCTCGGGTTTCGGCGCTTCGTCGTTTCGGACAGAAGGAATTTAGAATTACCTCGATCAAAGCCGAAGAATGCCACGTGGATTCTGAAAAATGAACATCAAGCTCGACACCTAATTAACGTCTCCTCAAAATCCCTATCGTTATTGACAACTAGGGCCACGTTCTAACCTCTTCAGTCTATACAGACCTGCGAGCGATAATCATTTATCTTTTCGATTCAATTTCTCTTCCGGCTTAAATTCTTCGAACTTATATCGAGAGAGAAAGGGCTTTTACGTAACCCGTGGTCGATGAAAGTTCCTCGGCTCCGAGGATACTTGACCCGGGGTCAACTTTTTCTCCCACTGATATTTGTGGATATTTCATATTTTTGCATAACCTACTTTCTTTTGGCATGGCGACATGAGTATTATGCGGCTTTGGAAAAATTTCATCGGTAATCCTCTTACGATTATATGTCTAATGAGGGATAATCGTTTCGTCATGCCACGGTAACCTTGAGTATGTATGACGGTAAGTAAGGAGAGATTTGTCGCGAGCTTTCTAGACGGACCTTTCGTCTAGATCGCATTTTTTGTTAATTATGGCCTCGACGTCGAGAAGCGCCGTCGCGGTGCTCTTATCGGCTCCTTCGATGGAGATCGGTTCATTTACCGGCGAGCTCCTGGCTAATTGGAACGCATTAGAAATCGGCGAACCCAATTATTGACTCGCGTCTCAATCGAGCGTGGGTATGTTTCACTCTGCCGGAGGTTATCGATCGATCGACACCGGGATGACAGATCTATCGATTATGCGCGCATTCCTTGATCATACCCATGGGGAGGTACTCGATTATTTCTTTAGATAACGATGACATCCTTCATTCGCTATTCTAACGCTTCCTACCGGGATAATCTGTGCTACTTTGTTGTCTAAATACATCTCAATTAAACAGCACTCATTGTTAGCACCCAAAGGGTGAATTCCCTGTACGCATATTTACGTGGCCCGATAAAAATGCCCATGTATATTGACATGAAATTGCAACGTCTCTGTTTAGATCGGGGTGTATATGTTACCGTGAATGACCGAAATTGGAGAATGTCAACATCCACCGGTCAATGTCAACATCCACCGGTCAATGTCAACATGGACCGGTGAATGTCGACATCCACCGGTCAATGTCGACATTGACCGGTCCATGTTGACATTGACCGGTGGATGTTGACATTGACCGGTGGATGTCAACATCCACCGGTCAATGTCGACATCCACCGGTCAATGTCGACATCCACCGTCAATGTCAACATTCACCGGTCAATGTCGACATCCACCGGTCAATGTCAACATTCACCAGTCAATGTCAACATTCACCAGTCAATGTCAACATCCACCGGTCAATGTCAACATTCGCCGGTGAATGTCAACATTCGCCGGTCAATGTCGACATTCACCGGTCAATGTCGACATTCGCCGGTCAATGTCGACATTCACCGGTCAATGTCAACATTCACATAGTCGCTTATTGTATGTCCGAAATATTTCCTAAATACCCTTATTTCTGACTTACACCGGTAAATGTTGACATTCACCGGTGTGTGATTGTCGACACACACTGGAGAGGGTCCGAATGTACAACAATGTATTGAAATATTCGATCTTTCACCGACGTATTTGGTATCTGTTGACATTCACCGGTGAAAGTCGACATTCTCCAATTTCGGTCATTCACGGTAACATACACACCCCGATCTAAACGGAGATGTTGCAATTTCATGTCAATATACATGGGCATTTTTATCGGGCCACGTAAATATGCGTACAGGGAATTAACCCTTTGGGTGCTAACAAAAATTTCAGTGATTCTAATAACTGGGCCACTGATTTTTGAAAATATTTTCCTGAGTTGTTTAGATTAATTCTTAAAATGACATAAAGAGTTAGGATATAGCAACGCGTATTTTTTTAAGGCATTGAGTGGCTTTTATATTTTTTTTAGAGATATTTAACACATTATCTATCGAAACAAATTATCTATATTAATTGGTTTCGCGATACTCGTGATTGCCACTTATCCCCATTCGCAGGAAAATCTTCCTTGAAATGTTTTAAATTCATATTTGGAATAAAATAGTTCAGATTTTGTGGCGACATATTTTGGGAAGTGGAGTGGCGTTTGTTGGTCTTTTTCAGGAATTGGAAGGAATTCGAGATTACGAAAGTCCAATTGTCGAATTTTCGCGCAGAAATCGAGGTAACGGAACGCGATTCACGGCATTCCTTCATCAGGACGAGATCCTTGGAGGTTTCGAACAGAATCGATTCGTCATCGTGAACGGCGTCGCCTTCGTCATCGTCGTCATCTTCGAGAGCCTATTTGACTTTCTTCCTCGCCGCGATCGGCCGCGTCTCGTGCTCAATTTCTTTCTCGAGGCTTTCGAGGCCTGTCGAGAAGCCACGAACGACCGGCAGAATCTCCACCGTCGTCCATCTTCTTCGCGGACTATGCAAGAACCATAAAATAACGCATCCTTCTGTTTCCATTAGTTCCTGTCGCCTTTCTCATTCTCTTTTTCGGTCCCCTGCGGACGCCGTTTTCTTCCTCTCAGACATCGTCTTCGGTTCGCCTTCTTCAGGATTTATCGGCTAAACGCCTGCCAGTTTCCTGAATTTTTCCCGAACCGAAAAGTCAGCTCGAAATCGAATCTAATATCCGTTAAAAAAGTGGAGATCGTCGATAGGTTTCTTCTTGCCGGATTTCTTTTCCTCGTTCTATCTTTGTGCATTACAGTTAAGACGAAAAATGCTTTTACCTTCCTGCATCGCATTTAATTTCTTGTATTGCCAGAAAAATGTTACAATACTTATTAAGGAACGACGAAGTATAATTATGAAGCATTTTATTTTCCCTAGTTTATTTTTCCGATTAACTTTTTCGACTTCTCCATGGGTGCCATTTTGTACCGTGCAGAAATCGTTCGATCGGTCTTTAAAAATTACCGGCAATATCCGTCGATTTTCCGGATTTTTCTTGAACCGAAAAATCAGCTCGAAATCAAATCTAATATCCGTTAAAAAATTGGAGAACGTCGATAGGTTTCTTCTTGCCGGATTTCTTTTCCTCGTTCTACCTTTGTGCATTACAGTTAAGACGAAAAGTGCTTTTACCTTCCTGCATCGCATTTAATTTCTTGTATTGCCAGAAAAATCTTACAATAATTATTAAGGAACGACGAAGTATAATTATGAAGCATTTTATTTTCCCTAGTTTTATTTTTCCGATTAACTTTTTCGACTTCTCCATGGGTACCATTTTGTACCGTGCAGAAATCCTTCGACCTGTCTTCTTAAGAAATTATCTGAGACGTCTGCCAGTTTCCTGGATTTTTCCTGAAACGAAAAACAAGTTGAAATCCGATTGCGATACACGGGAAGGAAACGGCAGTCGTTGACAGATCCTTTTTACCAGATTCTCCAGATAGGTTTCCCTTTTCCGTTTCATCTCGGTCTATTACGCTTAAGACGGATGTTTCCGCAGGGCCGCATTAACTTACTTCGTATTTACTCGTTATTGCCTGGAAAATGCTATAATCAATAAGTGCAATTGCCGAAGAGCGTCACGAAGAGCGAAGTCGTTATCCAATTTCGCGTCTCACTGCAGAAAAACGGCGTTCTTTTTCCTGGATCTTGTTCAGGTTGCGTTTTTTTTCCTCGATTTTCGCCTCGTTCTTTTGTTTCTCCTCGCCCTCGGAGTTAATTATTTCCTATGCCATCGAAAGTAACGTTAACCCCTTCGCTGCCACGGTGGTCCCCGGTGACCACCATGAATTCGTCTTTAAATTCATTAATTTTTAGACAAATGCTCTCGAATAAAAATTAATTAATCATGCAAACATGTATATAACCTTATAATTTTAAAAGTGCGCCACTCAATAATAACAAATGTTTATTTAATATATAAAATATTTAATCTTCTCTTTTAGCCAGAAACAAAGTAATGTCCTTAACAATGCAGAATTTCTTTTATGTACATACTTTCAGCAACTTAAATATTCCCAGAAATTATTCTATGAATCAGTACAGTTCGTGTATCGTTTATTTCTGAAATTTGTTGGAAAGATAAACTACGTCACGGGGCCACTAAGAAAAATGTCCTACTGGCAAGATTGTACCATTATTTAATTTTATTTCGCAGTTCTTTGTCATTATAAAAATTTTAATATGAAATTTGTATCGTGGCCCACTGGTGCAAGTTGAAAAATCCGCGTGGCAGCGAAAGGGTTAACTGTTAGGTAGCCGGTTCTCCTGTGGAAACGAAGTCGGGTCGTCGACATCGTCCTGGCGACGCGACGGCGTGAATAAAAATGAAGCTGAATTATGGCGGCGAGCCGGCGACCTCGACGCGCGACAGATATCGCCGACCGGGAGAAAGGTGCATCCGACAGGAAGAAGAACCACCGACTGGGCTGACCTCTATATTCGCCTCGTGAAACCGCGATTTCGCGAAGAGAGCCCGCCACACTTTGCCGGCACTTTTCCCCACGTCTTTTCGCCTCTGCCGGCGGATTTCGCGGCGAAAATGCCGACCGCGCGCCGAACCTCTGTTAATCTTCCACACTTTCTTCGATTCTTTTTATTTTTTTTAATCATCCATAGGGAATTTATCATCCCTTGCACTGAGAAAAAGAAATGTCATTAAATCAAAATACTTTGTTAATTCAAAGAATAATTATCTGACTGAAATGAAGTCGAATAAATTGGGTGCGACATTTCTTCGAGTTTATTTTAGACAAATAAGTGTTCTTCGAATTAACAAAATATATCTCTGGTTTATTGACACTTTTTTCTCAGTGCAGAAAATTCCTCGTCGAGCGGTTAATCACTCAGGAAATTATGGACTTTAATGCTCGAAATCACAAATAGAAATCACTGGAAATGAACGAGTGAACCATTTGTTACTGAATCGCGTTACTGTTTATCATATGAAACCAAAGGCAATCGGTGTTTAAAGAAGGAAATCGTTTTTCTGTTTTTCAAGTTCCTCGTAACAAATAAGTTGTAAGTCGTATATCACGCTTTTAACTCCTGTTTTTCTAATTAGGTACATCTTTTCTGAATTAATGGAGAATCTCTTTCGTTTTTTTTTGGAAGAGATAGCTTCAGTGTAAATAAGTCGTAAATCATATTCCCAAGGTATTCTACCTAATCTAATGCTCATTGCTGTATCTATGGGTACTATCTTTTAGAAAGTATCGACTCTGAGAGAAATTAAGTAAACATCGTGCTGTGCAGTAAGTGGCTTTTTAAGACCTCTGATGAAGTCACGCAATTCGGGAAATTATCAGGGGATTAATTTTCGTTTCTTGGGCGGATCTGGTTAATGTCTCGAGTAAAGTTTCGTTCTCCATCCAGCTCGTATGTAAATTATTTTGTAATCGTTATGGCTCGGATAATGTGATCGGTAATTTGTTCGATGGGTGCGTTGTTAGGGCGATGTGCTAGGATCGTTTTTACGACTCGATCCGGCCAATTTACTCGGCAAATGGTATTGGCATTTCCTCTGTTATGCTCGATTTAATATTCACGGCTCGTTCCTCTGGTTTGCACGTGTTGCGAATCGCCGTTTCCGATTCGCTATACGAAAACTCGAATGTGATGGGCACTCGTAAACATTTTGCGATTGGTAATCGAACGGCGCCTCGATTGATTTATCAGCTGCGTGTCGAACTTTCGATCGCGCCATTCTATCGATCCCCATTGTCCACTTTCCTGGAGATATCTTCCCCACATCCCTAGTAGCACAAAATATTTGTTCTATATTTTCTATATATTTAACGAATATCGTACATTTTGTAAATATTTAGCACACATTTGAAATATTTGCAAAACGTTTACTTTAGAATATTATCTCTATGATATTTATATATTATTAGCTCCACGTGTTTTCATACTATTCTTCTACCAGATATACAATACATTTCGTTTCATTTTAATAGAAGTATTTTTTAAATATTATCTACCGAATACATTATAAACATTTTAAAAATATTTAAACTCAAAATCACACGTTTCGCTCCCATAATGAAATAGCAGAACGAAAATATTACAATAATTTCTCGTGTTTTTTGATATCAAATAAAGTGTCCGATAATGTTCATAAGTTAAAAAATATAATTTCTACATATGTTCATGAATTATTAAAACTAAATATGTCATTGAGTTTTTCTACAAATATTTCAGATATCTTCGAATGAAATCTACGAGAAATCTTAAAGAATCTGTCGCTTGAGATATTTCGCAAAGATTACAAAAAAATATTTAGAGATGATTCTATGCTACTAGGGATGTTTTAATTTTGGTATCCGCTATCTTTGTACCGTGGCAAAGAAATTATTTTCCTAATTCAAGGAATAATTATTTGACCGAAATAAATGCAAATAAATTGTCCGTTTCGTAATTTGCAGTTTTCTAATCTAGTATTCAGAAATTAAAAGGGGCGGAAGTAGGAATTTCATATTTTTAGACCAAAAATGTCGGGCATTGCGACGGAGCTCGCTTTTTATAGTGGACCGTGATGCAATGCTTGAAGTACCTCATAAAAGTGAAAAAAAAAAAGAAAATACATATGATGCCGAATGAAAGGAAGTCGGATTCCTCCGCGGGCATCTCGCGACGATAAGTGAGAGGAAGTTTCTATCTTTCTGAATTTCAAAGATGCAAGACCAAGCGAAGCGAATCCCACGCTTTCGTGAGAGTCGCGAGGAGACCGCGAAAGAGGATCGCGTGACACTCTCGATCTTTCCGATTTATCTGATCAATCCCGGTGAGTTCCGGCTGAAAGGAATCCCGCGAGAATTAATGGCGACCAGTAATCGAAAACTCGAAGTACGAACTGACAAGAGAAAATTCTAGGCGAATTTATCCTTAACCCTTTGAGCGCTATGGACCCATAAGTGCGTCGGATGTTTGGTTCAATTTGGCTTGCCCGCACTGACGAAATTCGCCCATACGCCAAAAGGGCTTAGCGCTGAAAGGGTTAAAGACAAATTCAATAATTTCTTACAAAGAGGTATTCACTCCAGAAATCATGAATTTTAATGCTCAACATCACGTGGAAATCAACTGGAAATCTCAAGCAGAAATCACTAGAAGTCTTTGGAAATCACCAAAGATGTTACAAGTTTAAGGTCGACATTGTTGTTTATCATATAAAATCAAAGACAATCGATTCTTAAAAAAGGAAATCCTGTTCACTGATTTCCGCCCCTTGATTTGCTTCATATCCGTACCCCTTAACGTTGTGGATTAAGAGTAAAAAATTGGAAACTAAAAATTCTGGCATAATTGTTACTTATGAGGGAAAGAATTAACACAATTACCAGAATATCCGTTTCACCGCAAACCACCCATCACGCCCCTACTTACCCATTGCGACATTTCCATTGTTCGCGCGGTTCCCTATCCTCACAGTGTTTGGTTAATTGCAAGTTCAACAGCATTGTCCGGAATTTTCAATTCCTATTGTTAGGACACATCATTCTCCGAAGCTGTTCGTTGTTTGCCGTCGCGGTTATCGCGTTTTCCTGGATCTATCTGTTCGACTTTTGCAAGATGGCCGCTGTAGAATTATAGCCAGTAGAACAAATAGCCAATGATGGCCGCTGAAGAATTGCCGAGTTTTGAAGATCACGTACAGTTCTTTTCCGCTTTTTTTTATGATTCCTTCTTTTCCTTTGCATGAACCAAACTCGAACTAAATTGTAAAATTATCAAATCAATATTCAACAGGAAGTCTGAAAAAAGATGCAAAAGGCTGATATTGCGGAAGACGCTGAAAAATGGCTTAGCAAGGGTCGTCTTCTTCTTTTTTCTAATAATTCCTCTTTCACATTACGTCAATAAAATTGAAAACCAAATTATGAAAACAAGACATTTATCCGGAAGTTTCAAAGAAGCGATAAGGGCTGATACTACGGAAGACGTTGAAAAATGGCTTAACAAGGATCGTCTTCCTCTTTTTTCTAATAATTCCTCTTTTTCACATTACGTCGATGAAATTGAAAACCAAATTATGAAAACAAGACATTCATCTGGAAGTTTCAAAGAAGCGATAAGGGCTGATACTGCGGAAGACGTTGAAAAATGACTTAGTAAGGGTCGCGACCGCGGAAACACGGCAGTCCCTAGATCCGTGCACGTTCCAATTAGGGCTCGCAATTAAGCCCAGCAATTAATTAGCCCCCGAGGCAGGTCAGGTTCACATAGTACAATACCTCGGGGTTGCACAATCAAGATCACCGAGCTGTGTTTTCTTCGGAGCGACATCCGTGGTGGACAGAGTAACCGCGACGTCGTGTGGGTCTTAATGGCGGAGCGAGCTCGTGCGAAAGTGTCGGCGAAGACGCGTACAACTTCGTAACGAGTACGTAATGTACCGTCGTTAGGCCCGTACGTACCGTCAGGTAACGCGAGGTAAGGAGGAGCTCTAGACACGGTTCCGGGGAATAGTCGAGTTCGTAAATTACCGAGGCGTATGTAAGAAGCGTGCTCTCTGTGCAGGTGCGAGCACGAGCCGAGCATCCGATCATTATGGGATAATTTCTTCGCCTTAGCTGGGGCACCCGAAAATCGCTTTTTGATGATTCTTAAATACCGTTGACATACATTTGTTATTTATATTTCATAAGTTAACGCTGCAAGTGTAAAAAGTAATCAACAATCGCAACGATCTGTGCAAATGAGAGCAAGAGTCCATTATGAAATTATTGTGGGATTATTTTTTCACCTTAGCTAGGGCACCAAAAAATCATTTCCTCATGATCCTCATACATATTTAGATAATTTATATTTCATAAATTACTGCGGTGTCTGTATGATGCGTTATCCGAGCGCAAGCACCAGCGAAATAGCCAATGACTGGTCCTGGACAATTTTTCCAATTCAGCTAGGGCGCTCGAAAACAATTTTTCGTCTACTCCTCTACATCCGAGAAACGACGTGGACCATTTTTCGTGGCCCAATTTTTCCGAGTTTTTTTTCCAAAAAAAACTTTAAAGAAAGAGCCGCTCGAGCGTACGAAGTGTTCACGGCGGATAGTCAGGAGGTCCGCGGCCATCCCGTTGAGCGGTCATTCTTTACTGTCATTGTCATTGTCGGTAACAACGTCTGGGCTCGTCGCGTCCGATTGGTTACCGTCTGTCCACTTCGCTTTCTTGCGACCCTCTTCCGTTACTTCTCTCCGGGTTTTCTCCTCCTTTTTTCCTGCAAACCTCTCATTTCCCTGCGGCCTCTTTGGACGTGCGGTTGTGCGGTTTCGTTGCATCTCGAGTCTCCTTGCACTTCCTAATTTACAAGGCGAGGCAATTAACAGGCTTATCGATTATCGCCTCCTCCGCTTTCGGGAATTTAATTGAATCTGCCCTAATGAATGGATACAGACCTGCATTAACGACGTACACCGTCAAACTGGAAACGATGACTTCAACCACTAGATGGCACTAGCATCGAATTCGGTGGGAGGTAACCAAAATGTACTTTTTCGTTCCGATGAGTGAAACGCAACGCTTTATGGGCGATATTTACAGAGGCATTAAAAATGTGTGCGTCACCCTACACATATAAAACACACGTCAAATTATTTATAAAACGTTTCTCCAAACTGGATGCACCGAATCGTTGGCAACATCAGCATGTGATTATGGAAGCCCTAAGGACGTACGTGGTGCTCATGAAATTTAATTTTTTCAAGGAAAATGTATTCTTGGTTCTAGTCTGGGATGAGATAAGAAAAATTATTTTAATCAAAATGAAATTTCATGAGCACCATGTTCTTCTTTAGGGCCTCCATAATCACGTGCTGAAGTTTCAAATGGTTCAGTGTATCAAATTTGTCTACATATTTTGACGTTATATGTATATGTTACCGTGAATACCCGAAATTGGAGAATGTCGACTTTCACCGGTGAATGTCAACAGATACCAAATACGTCGGTGGAAGATCGAATATTTCATTACATTGTTGTACATTCGGACCCTCTCCAGTGTGTATCGACAATCACACACCGGTGAATGTCAACATTTACCGGTGTAAGTCAGAAATAAGGGTATTTAGCAAATATTTCGGACATACACGAAGCGACTATGTGAATGTTGACATTCACCGGTGAAAGTCGACATTCTCCAGATTTCGGTGTTTCACCGTAACATATATAATATATAAAAAATATATATAATGACCCTTTCATATCACCTTAATTTCTGTATAAAAGTTCGGCCGTTCGTTGAAGCATCTTTGATCTTCGAGGCGCATCCGAGGCAGACGTTAAGCGACCAGCCGGAAGTCTCTGGTAATAAAGTCGTTCCCTCCTTGTCACGGTTGATCTGGCTTTTGACCAGCCTTCAAGACGAATCTGCAAAAATGTTACCTCCCCTTGCCCACCCCTCTTTATAATAACCCGTCCTTTCCCTTCTTCAGTCCTTTCCACGAAGTCTCTTCCGACATTCTTCTTCAGGGTCCAAGAGTCCTCTTCGTCGTCGAGTTCCACGGTCTTCAAAGGATTTCGCGCTTCTACAATTAGAGTTCACAAGTGTATCTTTGCAGAACCAACAATTTAACACGGGAAATAAATATTGGAGTCGCGAATGACGGTGGGAAAAAAAGTTGCGGCCATTAAGGGAGGATCCTTCGGTGAAACACGATCCTTTGACGCGGGAAATAAATTTCAGAACTGCAAATATCACCGGGAAAAATTGCTGGCCGTTAACGAAGGATTCTCCTCTGACTTAGGGTCCTTGGGCATAGGAAATGAATTTTGGAACCTCATGAATAGTGCAGAGAAAACATTCGAGTCCATTAGCGAAGGATCCTCTTCAAATTGAAGATCCTTTAGCATAGAGAATACATTTTAAAACAAGCGAGGACAAATTTGCGTCCATTAGCGAAGGATCCTTTCCTAATTAAAAATCCTTTAACACGGGTAATAAATTTTACAACGTCACAAATGAGAGGGACAAATTTGCGATCATTAGTGAGGAGTCCCTTTAAAAGGAAAGATCCTTAATTTAGAAAATAAATATAACCACGGATGATTTCGGAAGATATTTGCGTCATTACCGAAGGATCTGTTTGCAATTGAAGGCCCTTTCACGTATAAAATAAATAGAACCACAAATGACCCTAGAATATATTTGCGTCATTAGCGAAGGATCCTTTATCAATTAAACGCTCTTTAACGTGTAAATTAAATAGATCCATGAATAACTCTATAAAATATTTGTGTAATTATCGAAGGAACTTCCTTCTTTCAAATTCGAGAATCCCAGAAGTGATAAAGATTGGGGAATAATCGGCAACAATTGGAATTAGAAATCCATGAAAAAATGCTAATCCAGGAGAAAATAAATAAACTCCCAAATGACGGTAAAAAATATTTGCGTGATTAGCGAAAAAATTTGATCGTCTGAATTCGAGGATCCTAGAGGTGATAAAGAGCGAGGAAAATCGGCAGCAAGGGGAATCTGAAATCGACAAAAGGGGGCTAATCAAGGAGAGCTGCATAGAAAATAAATAAAAGCTCAAATGACCCCCAAAAATATTTGCGTGATTAGCGAAAAAAATTTGATCGTCTGAATTCGAGGATCCTAGAGGTGATAAAGAGCGAGGAAAATCGGCAGCGAGGGGAATCTGAAATTGACAAAAGGGGGCTAATCAAGGAGAGCTGCATAGAAAATAAATAAACTCCTAAATGACCGTAAAAAATATTTGCGTGATTAGCGAAAAAAATTTGATCGTCAGAATTCGAGGATCTTAGAGGTGATAAAGAGCGAGGAATAATTGGCAGCGAGGGGAATCTGAAATCGACAAAAGGGGGCTAATCAAGGAGAGCTGCATAGAAAATAAATAAAAGCTCAAATGACCCCCAAAAATATTTGCGTGATTAGCGAACAAAATTCGATCGTTTGAATTCGAGGATCCTAGAGGTGATAAAGAGCGAGGAATAATCGGCAGCAAGGGGAATCAGAGATCGATGAAAGAAGGCTAATCGAGGAGAGTCGGGGTAGGAATAATGTGTCCATTATGCGGCGTATAATGGTATAGATTTCTCAATGACAGCCTCGGCGGAGAGGATCTACGGCCCTCTCGATCCAGCAGCAGAGAGCAGAGGAAGAAGTCAGCTCCTTGCCGAAGAACCGCCCGAAGGAGAGCTCGTTTATCCGTGAGAGTGCACTCGAAGAGCGCCTTACTTTATCGGGAATGAGAATCGGCCTTAAGACTCCCTTCCGCCTTTGTTCCGCGCCGATTCCGCTCGTCGCTGTCTCGAGTATCGGGTACAAGTACGATGTACCGAGATGCACGGGTACACGAGTGCACATACCCGTGCTCATGCAGTATAGACACCAGTAATATACAAGGCGGACTCAGATGATAAATCGCGACCTGGGGCCGAAAACGATCCCGCAATTTCGCCGGCCATTATCGACCTTAAGAAACCCTGACCCGTGAAAATTGGATCACTCGGCAGAAAAATGAAAACACCAACACGGAATCAAGAATCGAAGAACATGTTACCTCGATTTCGGTGTCAATGAAGGATAATTGCAAATTCCCTTGATCAGCTGATCTGTATTCCGTCTTAATCGGTCGATTAGTCGTATCTACGATATCGTTCCGAGGCGACTTATCGGCGTGAACGGATTTCGCCGATTAATCTATCCCGAGGATTTAATTCACGGTAATCGCGCAATCGTTACCCGGCGGATTGCTCAATTAGAACATATTAATTAAGGGGTCCGTTAATGGACAAATTGGTAACGGGACCTCGCATGGTAATGCAACGATCGGTGCACCACGCCGAGAGCATTGTACCTTACATGGGGCGCTTTTCTTTATGATTTTTTATTCCCGGTAAACGGTAACGAGACGTGCTGACACGTCTCGCGGAGATTCTCCAGACGGGCCTAAAGAGCTTTTCTCGATAAGGCTGGCCCCTGCCTTCTAATTACTAATTACTGTCGCAAAACAGCGCCCGAGGAAGCGGAAACGCGTAAAAGGTGCACCCGCGAGCTCGAGAGGATCCCGTCGGAAGAGAAGCCTCCAGGCCGGGATAATTGCGCGAGCTGGGCCTTAATAAGGAAACCAGTTCCCCCGGGAACGGGACGGCCCGTAAAAAGGCCCCGGGGCCGCGAGCGCGGGAAACGCGGAAAAATCGGCACCTCGTGGTGCCGCGACCACTCGGGACCACTTCGCCAAGCAAGGGAGGATCCATGGTCGTTAAATCGATCGATGGATCCTTCGGAGAGCTAACGGTAATGCTCGTAATGGAGGAAAGCATGAGAATGCGGAATATCGAGGAGGGACGTCGATTGGGCACCGTTAAGGGGATTCTTCCTCGAGAAAGCGCTGGAAAAGTTCTTGGACGCCGCGCCGCCATTTTGGTTGCCCGGGGACGAAGCCCCTTGGTACCAAAATTCCTCTTTAACGATCACACATTTATTTGCAAATTTCGGTTAAAATTGGAAATATCTGGCATTTCATCCCTGAATTTAACACTAGGTTTACGGGACCCGTCAATTTGACGGATTTCAAATTTTGAAATGAAATATCCCAAAAACCATAGCATTAATTTGAACCATTTTGCATCGTAAATTAATCACTTCATCCAAAGAATTTATACACACAATTATTTTTTCCTAAAGCTCAACGTCAGAAGTGCGAAAAAGTTGCCAAGTGGGCTACTGCAAAAAAAATAGAAGCAATAATTTTTGGATATATTGCAAAAAGATCGTATGCGGAAAATGCACAAACAAAATTCAATATATTTGTAAAAAATGTACTCAATAAATATGATTACCCTATACCGTTAATATTATTGTTACCATTTCCGTGATAGTTTAAAAGAAAGATTTTACTTATTAATTATTTATTTAAACGTGAAGCCTAATATTGTTCAACTCAGACTTAATTTGAATAAATCGATTTTTTAAAGAAAATGCGTATTTTTATTTACCCATCAATTTGACGGGTGCTCGTAGAGATAGGTATATAAGAAACGCCCGTAAACCTAGTGTTAAAAATGTTGACATTGGAAGCTAACTTAGAAATGTGCATTTCTCACTAGGAAGTGATTTTATAATGCAAACCGTGAGAAAGGAATACGTACAAACTTGCACATTTGATATGGATACATGGTAAAAGGCGGTAGATGTTAAGATCTTATGTTTATCGTTTTATTGTGATGTGGTGCTGAATCGATGTTCCAGTCGGAAGGATCAAATGGAGGTTCAACAATGAGATCAATTTTTATGAGGAGAAATTCATGGACGTGGCTCGGATATAATTGAAAGTCGGCAGGACACGTTACGTGGGAACCAGGTTGAAAGTTTACCGACAAAGCTGATTTGGATGTTGAGTTCGCGTCGTTAAATGGACCGCGACCATTGTGACATGGCGGTCGGCGGCGCAAGAAGACGCGCCGCCATCTTGGCGCGGCGTTAGTCTTCTTGCAAGGACTACTTTTTGGATCCTGAGGTGGGTTTCGCTCTCGAGGACGACCCTGGACTCCTTTCGATGTCTCGTTTCCAGACTCGGTGAACATACATTCACCGATAGTCGCCCCTCGATTTATCGGCGTTGTCTGTAACGGTTGATAAATGGTATTGAGGAGGTATCGGCGTTTCGAGTAAACTTCGAAATTTAACGGGACTCGCTAATGAGGTCCCGTTACAAGAGAGCCTCGTATAAATCTGCCGGTTCAATGTCAAAATACCCCCTAATGGGGGAGCGGAATTAAGTTTTGCCGTTTTGGGCATTAGAGCGTGGATGCAACCTGACCGAGTTATGGTCGTTGCAGATATTTGCATAGAATGCAGATACGCGTGCACCGGCGTTTCGGCGAATCGCAAGTCGCACGTGGCGAAGTGGTCGTGCATGGTTAGAGACTATTTGAATATCTTTACCTCCAGTTATTGTCAAAATTCATGGATTTGCATTTTTCCGCATATTACATATACCGTACAATGTCCTTATCATCTACACGTGTACACTGAGCGGAGATATTACTTTCTAGGTGAGATATGAATATTCCTTACGACCATCGGAATGTTAACAGAAATTGATTGGCTCCGACTAAATTGATTTTTTAAGAATCACCGGTGTTGCATCCTGAGAACAAGGATCAGTAAGGAGATGAGCGGGAAAATTTTGTATTTTTCGATGCTGTTGGGACAACATCCATGCAAATTATTAAATCTGGAAGTCCTCTATATCAAACGATCTCGGATTAATTAGATTCGCTCGAAAGAATCGCGGCCAACAGTCAGGTGGTCCCCGGCAATTTTCCAAAGGATACTTGCATGCGATTTGCTGCGCGAATGCTCTTTCGTGCCAACGGCCTATTCCGGAGCAAGTCCTAAACATCTACTCCAAAAATGCATATTTTTTCCATCACTGCCCTGGGTTGACCTCATCATCGACCTTATCATGGGTCTCCTAAGAAGTTAATATTGCCTAAGTGATCTCGAAATAAAAGAACATATGTATATATGCGTATATATATACGGAAATAAATATGTAAATGAAAAGATATGTATTCCGGAGCAAGTCCTAAAGACCTGCTCCAAAAATGCATATTTTTCCCATCACTGTCCCTGAGTATTCATCAACCTCATCATGGATCTCCTAAGAAGTTAAGGTGAAGTGAAACACGTCGAGGAACTTGATCAACGTCGATAAAGAAGATTTTCCTAAATGCCTACGTTGCCGACGTTCGTTTTTATATTGACAGCTGGGTCGAATTATATTGGGTATTGTACCAAATGGCATATTCCACCTGTCGTTTTCGTACAATAATTATAAAGAAATCGAAGTAAAACTCCAGAAAACCTCTGGATTCATGCCTTCTGGAGCCCTAATTGACTGCGGAGGGACCCCCTGCGCCATCTGTGATTTCCAGGTCAATTAAATTTTATCGTTTTAGTAAAGAAGCGCATACAACACTTTTTTTGCCTTTATCCCGTTCAAATGCGAGTTTATCGATTACCAGAGTGTTCTAAATTGTCGCAAAATTGTCCTGACCCTTTCGATTCTCATATCAGAGCCTTCGATAATTTTATATTGATCGAAATATGAGAGCTTGACGCCATTTTGGTTCTGGTCTGGGCTGAGTAAAAAAATTTGGTTAAAAAATCCAAATTTGGAATGTGTCAGGACAATTTTTAGATGATCAGGAGTGATGTGTCAAAGTTTCGGACAGTTTGGTCTAATACCCTTAAAAGAAAGTGTTGTATTCGAATCGACTGATTTGAAGGATGTTTCACTTCACCTTAATATTGCATAATTGATCTCGAAATAAAGGAAATTATGTACATATGCGTATGTATACATAGGGAAATAAATATATTAAGCCAAATATATGTATTCCGGAGCAAGTCCTAAACACCTTCCCCAATGCATATTTTCCCCATAACTGTCTCTGCACTGATCTGCCAACTTCATAATAAGTCTCCTAATAGTTTAATATTGTCTAATTGTTATCAAAATAAGGGGATATATACTTGCACGTACATATACTTTAATTTTTTCCAATCTTGACATACGGAAAAGAAGGCGGGCTGCCTCGAGTCGGTCTTTGCGAAAGACTTCTATCTCCGCGAGATCGCCGGGGCGGTCCGCAAGAAACGACGAGTCGCAACCAATGCCGTAATAAATTACGATCTTTCGCAGCGAACCGCCATCTCGGCCTGCTGCCTTCTTTTCCGCTGCTCCGACTCGATCTAGATCGCCCCCCGAGCGCAGATCCGCGAATCGCGAGTCGCGAAATGCAAGTCGCGCCCTAACCTCAAACGCATCGCCCATCCACAAGATCGCGCGACATTTATTTATTTATTCTTTCATTTCAAAGTCCCACCTCGTCCCACCTGGATATAATCGAAAAAGGAGAGATGATTGAAAAATAATAATACCAAATATTAATTTCAAGCATCAATATTTATTATTTTCAAGCTGCCCGATCTTGTTTCATTCAGCAACTCAATATATATATGAATAAGAAGAGGATATTACATAGTATTAACATGAGATATTAATCTCAATGAAATGCATCAGAAATATCATAATAATTTCGCTCCGTAATCTCATTAATTGCACGTATTAATCATTTCGCAAGAAAGACGAGCTCGCGTGCGTTACGCTTTTATTTATCGCCATGTCATTACTGCTAACGATGTGAAAGCACCGCAACGGAGGGTCTAGCTTTGCGTGGAATTTTTGTCATATCAAGTATCATCCCATTATTTGAAAAAGACGTAAAGGGGTAAGGGAAAGCCCATTAATCAGGGCTTATCAGAGCATGGCGTTAGGGCTCTTCGGGTCAGATATGCGGATGTTGGAACACCTCGTGATTCTCCCGATCGTCTAATCCCAGTTTGCTTATCCCGTTAATCTTTACCCTTTGGCGTTAGAAATCATCCCGAGTTATCGGAATCGTCGATATTTCCGATTCTTTATCTCGAGAGGACTTTTGCGTTTACGCCCCGCTACTTCGCGATACCATTTAAGTTGGGCGAATAGAAATCCACGATACGTTTAATCGACTATATCTCGACATAATGTATCGAGGAATTATATCTTTTAAGTGGCCCTACATTTTTGAAACCCTTTTCTGCGCATCGTTAATACCGAGAGGAGTAACTATGCAGCTCTCTAGAGGGTCGTTTTTTGCCCGTCCTCGTTTTGTTCCCCTTTTTGCCGATTTCCTAACCCCTTTGATCTTGCCAATGAGCATCCCTGTAAACACAATTCTCGATTTGTTTCGCCTCGCTCTCGAGGTCCTCAGCCATTGGGCTCGACTTAATTTATCCCGCTCCTGTAACGAGTTACTGCGAACCGATTAATCTTAGCTTATTCCTCCAGTTTCTCATCGGAGGAGCCAATAGAGCGAAGAGGATAAAAGTATTGGCCTCGTTAGGGCCGGGACTGGTTCGAAGCAAGTCGGACATTCGTTTTATCTAGAAGTGGCATACAGGGTGGGGCAATATATTTCCAGGCTCCCGATCTTTCGATTTACCAAAAGAAGGTTTAAAAATCGCAATATGGCGAGAATGCCGTATCTTTCAACCGGACATTTTTTTTTCCTATCGCGGAGAGCCGACTTGATTTTTAAAACATTTTTCGTACGGGTTGGAGAGGTATTGCGCAGTGAGTTTTGTGTCACCCTGTATAGGTGTACTCTTGTACTCACTCGAGGACGCGTGGAAGACACGCGCTGTACGTAGCCAATTTCATAATGCAATTATCTCGAAGTGAATCCAAGTCGCTCGTCGACGTCTCTTTCTTTCTCTTTCTGCCGTTCTCTCCGCGTGGAAGCTCAGTAGGCCAAGGGAAAATAGCCGACTTTCTATGGTTTTCTATTAAAAAGGTCCGTGGAACTCGGAGGAACAATTGTAATCTGAATTATTTAATGCACCGGTTAATATAGATCATTTGGTTATTTATTTCTAATTCTGCCATTTCCTACCTATACAAGCTATATAAATCGGGGAGCATAGTCGACGTTCCATGGTTTCCCATTAAAAAGGTATTTGAAGTATGAAGATGAACAACGGTCGTGTCATTTAAATTGTTTACTCCATAAATAAATAGCATAATTCGAGTCGACTGGTTTCACCGAATAAAAACTCTTAAGTGCGCCGTTGATTTCTTTAGTAATTACAGGAATCTCAGTAAATGATATCGTTACTTTGTACGTTAAAATCACCCCCCGTTGTCACTAATTACCTGATCAAGTACTGGAATTCAATGTTCTTCGCAAGCCGCTCTGGAATTATCTTATTACTTATGTCAACCCTCATTTAGTAATAATATATCATAATGAAGGCTGACTACAATTTTCCTTTAAGCTCTTCGGAAGACGGAGAGAGCAACGAGAATCACTATTTAAATTGTTTAATACCCAATTATCGATTTAAATTATTTAATCCAGAAATAAATGGCGTAATTCGAGCCGACTGGTAAATTTGTCGAATAAAGAGTTTCAAGTGCCCCGTTGATATCTTCGGCAATTACAGGCGTCCCAGAAAAGCGATATCACTAATTTATGCAATAAAATCACCCCCCGTTGTCACTAATCACCCGGTAAACTTCAGAAATTCAATGCATCTCATAAACCGCGCCGGAATTACCTTAATACCTATGTCGACCTTAATTTATTAATAATAAATCGAATTAATAAGAACTCTTGCCCGACCCACGGTATGCACACATTTATCGCAAAATATGATACAATTATCATAATCCTCGCTCGATGCAATACCCCGAGAGTAATTGCAACAACTGCACCCCTCCGTAATGCATCTAGGGGTGAAATAATAATACAGCGAGCGATATTACATCGAACATATTCGCACTCCCCTCTGCAATTCCATGAGGGGACATTTAGCTACGAGATGTGCATTGCAATTGCACGTAGGAGTAACTGCACTTACCGCATGCACTCCACTGCAATTTTAGTTGCAAAACGTCGCGGATTGTCTTTCTCAACAGAAACAAGAAGAGAAGAAAATTTATTAAAAATTTACTTTACCAAGACAACACAAATTCTATTCATGGTTGCAATATTCTTTTCTCTCAACAAGAAATTGTACATTATTCATCTGTTTAAGTAGGAACAACAATACTTTTTGGCTGTTGCTGCAAATTCATTTGCCAATATAGGAATTATTTTTCTAAAGAGATCTCCCCACTGGTTACATCTACGTACGATATAATCGCAAATTAAGTTCTTATTCTTGCTGTGCAATTATTCCTGTAATAAAAGGAAACATTTATCAGCAATATTGTCCTTTCAAAGAAGAGCAAATTTCTTTTCTTTTTTTTTCGGGAAAGGTGTATAAGGTTTCATTCCTTTATTTTCTCCCTTTCATACCTTCTCTCTCTAATTTTTTTAAAACCACACTTGCATGAAGCTCGAAGGTACGCATTAACGTCACGCATTGCACATGCACGTGAGGTGTATGCACACGTCATGCACGCAATATCCATATGCACTGGAATATCGAATATTCCTCTTATAAACTTCGTTTCTACTGCACCGGTTGTCACATGTGTGCACTTCCCGAAACGATTGAGTATGTATGAAGAAAAGTGCGTATGTATAATCAGAATTGCGCGAGTTCACCGCGGACGGACACGGGCGGAGTGCGTGTACTCGTCGGAGTTACGATGGCGCGCGTTTTTGTAACGGGCCTTTGCTGGGCACCGTAATGCAAAATCCTGTCATATTTATTCTCGATGGCCCTGTAGTTACCTCGGAAGCTGCCCTGCTCGATGTTCGGGCTTCATGCCTCGAGATGAGATTACGTGCTCCCATGTATCATCGCGTTAATCTTGTAAAGTTCGGTCCTGAGCGCTGTTCGTCGATAGCGGAGACCCAGGGTTCACGAGGTTGATAATAAATAAAAATAAGGTCGGATAAATAAAAGTAAATAGACATATCGAATTTCTGAGAAAATTGGTGCTAATTAGGTGTACCGTAAAGGTGAGCATTTTTAAGGGGATATTAAGGTGGTACCTAAGGGGTCAATTGTTCATGAAACTTTTCTCTGAACTGGGTGTACCGAATCATTTCAAATTTTACACCATGAATTTGGAGGCTATAAGGAAGGTCCTGACACCCATGAAATTTCATATTTTTTTTATAACAAATTGAAAAATGTGAACAATTTTGAACAAAAATTGAAATTTTATGGGGGTCGGGACTTTTCTTGTAACCTTTATATTCGCATTATAAGGTTTTAAACGATTCGATACACCCAGTTAGGAGAAATGTTTCATAAACAAGATTTCTTTGACGTCACTTTCGTATTACCTTCAGTTCAGGTTTTGCAAATATGGATTATTACTACTATTTATCCCTGCGGTATATGTATTTGGTACAGATGGGATGTCTGTAAGTAGTACCAATTGTGGTAAGGTAATAATTATAGGTGATACGAATTTCCATAACTATTTTAAGCTTATAAATTGGTTTCCATTGAAAAGTAAATTAGGAAGCTACCGAAAAATAATATAAATAATTGCATATTGGGTTGATGCATACGACCTGTCAGTTTGACACGTAACTTAATCGACAGGATTTATACATCGATATAATTATGTTAAAATTTTTAAATGGACAGGTGCTAATTATATGAATTTCTACGTAGGTTGGGATGCCCATTTCGAGTCTGTAAATCATTTTCCACTCAAAAGTAAATTAGAGAGTTACGGCACCGGGCTCGACGTTAGGGAAGAAGGGTACCTTCTTATTTCTTGCGTAATGCGAGTCAATGCTACTGGCCTAACGGATTGTAACCATACACGAGAGAGGAGAAAAAATATTATCGTGAGTGTAAGGTTCAATCAACGGAACGAGTAGCCCTCTGAGATATTAATACGGTTCCGTGGTCGGTGGGCTTCTCTTATTTTCCATTTTGGTATTCTTTTTTTCGGTGACGTGTATAAGCATCGACGTGACGAGTATCGCTGATTGCGGGTGATGCTTCTTATGATTTCGACTCATGAAGAATGAATCCGAGGAATATTGGCTAGGAGTGCCAGAAGAAATTCCTATACATGTTCAAAGATTAAAAAAAAAATCAAAAGGAGTTTCGAAAGAATAATAATGAATATTACAAATTAAAGGAAAAAGATGTAGTGAAAGTACGGGTACATATTTTTCGCTGTATTTAAATCACTTAATATTTAATAATTTATTGTGATTAAGTTTGAATTAGAAACGACTTAGGGGTCCTCGATAATGGGGATTTATTATTTTCATTTTTAAGTGAAAGTGGTAACACTGACTCGGTCGGTCGAATTGAAGTGGTCATTGAAAGTTGCATGACCCGAGGTCCTTTCTCAATTGCCGACTGAAATTCCGATGTCGTCGTGAATAAGAAAACAATTGGAATTTTCCAACTCACCGCAAAAATATACGATATCTTTATAATTAATGATCTAAGTTCGACTAAGAGTTTCGTCGGAGCGCTATAATTGAATAGCGGACAAATCGACTAATTATTAAATCTAGCGGCGTTAATTTATTACCGAACTTTCTCCCGAAGTTCCCGAAGAAGAGTTCAATCGGGCACGACTCACAAGCCGTTGCTTCGAGGGAAAGTAATTACGCCAGGTAATAGGTGTAATTCTCAAGCCTTGTGAAATGGTGGCAAATGTCGGTCCCAAGTCACTCGTGGAATTTTGGAATTTCGAAAACGGGTGGATCGTTAGCGAAGTTACTTAAGTAGTCGTATATCATTCAAGGCGAAAATTTCGCTCTTCCACCCATCCTCCCCCTTTTCTATACACGTATATGACAAGGCGAAAATAGAGACACTTTCATTACGGCCGCGCCGTAAGGACCAAATTCCCGTGCCCGGTCATCCCAATATCGCCCGTATGGTACAAAGGGTCTATACCTATTTCCTCTTCAATTACCGACATTTATCATCCCGACTTGTAAAAAGGCAGCTTCTTCCGCAGTTCATCGGACTCCTGATCCATTCGCGGTGGGCAATCAAAATCCGTTTATCATTTCCAAGATCCCTATTCGAGATACTCGACAGACTCGCACCGGAAGCCGTAATCATTAATCTTCAGGGGTGTCTGACTTCCCGTTCCGTGGTGCCAACTATCGCTAACCAACTCCTTCCTTTTCGACCGAACGACCGCGCAAAGTCTATCCGATCGGCCATTAATTCATCCCCCGCAGGTTCGCATAATTTTCTGCTTCCGTTTCGAGAAGTCAAATCACGGTTTATCGACCGACTCTATACAGTTGGCTCTTATCAATTCGCGGTTTAGTTCGCTCCTCCTTATCGTCGCGTCAAGGGTAAAACAGCCGTCTCTTAATCAGTATCTACACTGAGGAAAAATATATTTCTTTAAAGAAAGTTATTTGAATGGAGTTGAAGAAACTGTAACATAAAGTCAAAGAAATATAGTGTTCACCCCAAATATGCCGAATGTTTAACTGTGATACATCGCAATGAACACTTCATATTCTTAAACTAATAATGTGAGAAATCGAAACTCTACGTTTCATTTCTTTAACTCGTTCAAAGAAATTCCCAGAATATTATCATTCTTTTTTTTAATTAAAAAATAAATATTTCTTTAGGATAATTACCTGTTCTTTCTACGAAAACATTATTTTATCCAAATGAGCGTTATTCAAAGAAATAATTTTTTTCCGAATTAGAAAAATATTTCTCTGAGTGAGCGCACTTAGGGTGAATTTTTAAAATAAATAAAAATTTCCTACGTATTTAGGACGAAGTGAAGGAAATTAGGGAAATGTAGGGTCTGGAAAGGAGTTCATTTATTGAGGAAAACATTTCCAAGTGGCTTTCGCGCGATTCACTCGAATGGCAGACTCCGAGTATGCATCCGAGGCCATCCACGATCTGGATGCACCTTGATGCACCTTATGTGGCTCCCGAGTGTGCATGCGCGCTGAAAGGCAAGAAGAAGATGAACGAGAAGATCGAGTCGGCGAAAAAGAGGCCGTCCAAGAAGAACACCACGAAGAAACCGACTATTCGCGTTGACAGTGCAGCTTGGTCACGAGCGAGGAGTTTTCGCGTTCTTGAACTTCGGAGCGATCGCAATCACGAAGAGAATTCCAGCCGACAGGTCCTTTAAAAAAAAAAATTCTTTTTGTAATACCGTCAACAAATTAATTAGCGAGGACGCCGAAAAACCTTCAAGGACAGTCTTTGAATGTCAATTACGGTAATGGCTAAACAGGTGATGACTTAAAGTTGATCCTAATCTTCCTAAATGGGACCTGTTCTCCTAACAGGATTTTCCCATCCGAAGATCGAAATCAAGGGACTGGGCAGAGTTTCGTGGCAAATATATTTTTTGGGGTGATAAAAGGTGTTACAGTTTTCTAGATTTAATGCAACTGATCTCGCTTATTTTTCGACTGGGCAGATTTATGTACCTATGATTTATCATTCAAAAAGTTTCTCTATATATTTTATGGAGATTGAAATGGTTTCTTTCCTGTTATCGGACCCCAAGTTTGTGTTGTTCTTTTCTTGATTTTCATTGTTATTATTTCATTTTAATTGTTTTTGCTCCATTGCTACTGCTTAATTTTATTTCACAATGACAATCCGACGTTCATCGTCATCCTCGTTTCGGATGCACCTTGCGCTCTCCCATTGCCCAAAGCTCGTGGAAAGGCAAGAAGACGAATTCGAAGGAAAGAAGAAAAAACCGACGCGATAGTTCGGTTGTCGGTGAAGCATGACGATGGCGTGCTTAGAAATAAACGGGGACTGATAACCAAAAATTCCCACTTTCGACAATCCGAGGTCCAGCATCATCCGCGATTTGGATGCACTTTCTGCTCTTCCATTGTGCAAAGCTCGTGGAAAGGCAAGAAGAAAACGAATTCGAAGGAGTAGAAGAAAAAACCGACGCGATAGTTCGGTTGACGGTGAAACAAGACGATCGGGTACTTAGAAATAAATGGGGACTGATAACCAAAAATTCCCACTTTCGACAATCCGAGGTCTGGCATCATCCGCGATTCGGATGCACTTTCTGCTCTTCCATTGTCCAAAGCTCGTGGAAAGGCAAGAAGAAGACGAATTCGAAGGGGTAGAAGAAAAAACCGACGCGGTAGTTCGGTTGACGCTGAAACAAGACGATCGGGTACTTAGAAATACATGGGGACCGATAACCAAAAATTCGCACTTTCGACAATCCGAGGTCCAGCATCATCCGCGATTCGGATGCACTTTGTGCTTGCCCATTTTCCAAAGCTCGTAGAAAGGCAAGAAAAAGACGAATTCGAAGGGATAGAAGAAAAAACCGACGCGATAGTTCGGTTGACGCTGAAACAAGACGATCTTGTGCTTAGAAATAAATGGGGACTGATAACCAAAAATTCCCACTTTCGACAATCCGAGGTCCAGCATCATCCGCGATTCGGATGCACCTTGCGCTCTCCCATTGCCCGAGGCTGGCGGAAAGGCAAGAAGAAGACGAGCTCGAAGAAGAGGAAGAAGAAACCGACGCGATGGTTTGGTTGACGGTGAAGCAGGACCGGTTGCCGATCAGGGGGTCGTGTGGATACAGGATCGCGACGATTGTGGTGGGTCTCCTTCCCCTTTTCCTCCTCCCTCTTTCTCTCTCCCTCTCTCCACCGGCGTCGTCAGGTGGCCGCTCTCTTCTCTCTCTCTGGTGGCTCTTTCTCCTGGTCTCTTTCTCTGGCACACGCATCCTACCCGATGCCTCGGGCCCCTGCACCGATGGAGGGGGCCCAGCCAGGGCGCACCTGACACTCGGAGAACCGCCTGAAAATCCTGGACTCAGTGCTTGCCGGTCTTCCTCGCGGTCACGATCGTTCAGGATCGATCCTTCGATCAATCCGAGATCTCGATCTTACCCTCGGATCGCCTTCGATAAAAGGAAATCGGGAATTCTTCGGGGCATATTCCGTCATTTTGTAAACCACATTAATCAGACTTTGATAAAAGAACGAAGTGGATATACGATAAACCGATCGCCTTCAATTAATAGAAATCCCCAATTTTTTGCGCCATATCCCGCCATTTTGTTAATCGTGATAAAGAGACGAAGTGGATATATATACATATATATTAAACTAATCGCCTTCGAGTAACGAGAACCGCAAATTCTTTGCGTCGTATTCCATCGTTTCATAATCTTTGATAGAGGGACGAAGTGGACATACATTAAATTAAATTAGAAACTACCCATAGTGAGAGTCCAGCGGATTATTGGCTTTCGATATTAGGTTTGACCTAAAGTGTTATCAGATTCGAGTTTGATTTTTTTCTGGGGGGGAAACAGGAAAGTAGAAAGAGAGGATCGAAAGTGTAGGGAAGTAACTGTAAGTCGTAACGCGATCCGGTGATGAGAGTTTATGTAACCACGGTTTAACTGTATTTACGACTTCCCTCTTCCGGACGTTCTTCTTGTTCTTCTGGTTGGGTCTCATCCGAAGACCAGATATCCATGTAGCGCATGGACCACTAACGAGCGTACGACTGGCTCGATTTAATTAAAACAATAAGACTGCAAAACCGCATTAGGTTAGTGTCGAAGTGGCTTTGGTGTTACGTGGCGATACCACCGCGATCGAAGTGGAAGTCGTTCCTGAAGAGCAAACGCATCGTTTCCGATCCATTGCAAGAAGACCATAAATAGACCTCTTCGTGTGCGTTCCGTTATCGTGAATGAGTCCATTGTGGAAGTGAACCTTGAAGGAGAGAAGCGTATCTCGGAAATGCAAGCCTAAGAACTAAAAGAGACGATACGAGGAGATAAAATCGTTACGAGCGTCTTCGAGGTGTTGATAGTCCAAGAAGAGGACCGCTAAAGATCATCGCTTTGGAGAACTGAAAGAGATTTTCAAATCAGTATTGAGATTTAGAGAAAGAAATAGAGAGAGAGGGAAATCAGTTAGAAAAAGAATAGGAGGTGGAAAGAGGCGAAGACCTTGAAGAAGTACTCGAAGATCGGAGGGCCGCTGAGATGCTTAAAGTCGGACCCAAGAGATCAAGGGAGGCAGAAGAAGCGAGGCATCTTCGGTGGAACTGAAGGGGATTCGGTAAATTTTAGTCTGGAACCGGTTGCGGTTCCTCAGAGACTCTTTGACGAAAGTTGAGGTAAGGTTTCGGCACCATGTCGGCCACGAAGGGTCTGACGAAGATCTCCAACACGACCAATGGCCTTCAAAAGCCTGGAGTGAACGTCCTGTGGTCGTCCAACGGTCTGTCCAAACTGTCCAAGGCCAGAAGTAGTCCGAACGTCTCGAAGATCAACAATTTAACAACCCTGAAGACGTCTTCAAAGGACAGCCAGGAGAAGACCAGTCCCACTTCACAATGCACAAAAAAGCAGAGCCCTAACGCATCCAGCAGAACAAACCTGAGCTCTAAAGCTACAAATCGCGGTTCCCCAACCACCAAACCCACACAAAGCCACGTGACGATCGTCCAGATATCTTGCGGTACCCCAGAAGTGGGTACCACCAATCGTCAGACACTCCCAAATAAGACTAGGTCATCCCAAGATGGCACCAAGTCCACCACCAGCGCTAAAATCGCAGGGGCCAAGACTGAGAGCAAGAAAAAGCTTAAGGACACCACGTCCTGCACGATCCTGGAGGACAGAGCGTTGCTGAAGAAGGGCTTGATGACCGCTCCAGAGAAGCTGCCCAAGAAACCGGACGCGCTGCGCAAGAAGAGTCTCGGACGCTCCACCAGCATGTGGAACGTTCCTGTAGACTCCGAGACCAGCAAGAGCAGTCCAAAATTGAGTCCTGAAGATCCCAGGAGAGAATCCACCCAGAAGAACACAAGGAATTCGCTGAACAGGACCACTAGTCTTTGGAACGTGCCCTCCGATGGCTCTACAGGTGGCAGGATGTCCAGGACCAAGTCCATCTCCGGTCTCAGACCCAGTAGGATTCCGCTGCTCACTCAGCATTTTGGCACCCAAAATGTTCAAGGCCAATCTCTCGCCGATCTATCTTCCGTAGATCGCAGCGTGGAGAAGACCAGACGCAAATCCAGAGACCTAGAGGAAGCCAGTCGCTCGATGGGGGAGCACATCTACGAGAACTGTCGCGAGAAGACGACGCCGGGCAAGGACGCAGAGAAGGTCCTCGAGGTGGACCCGATTTACGAGAATCTGAAGGACTCCGGGGAGAAACGGGATTCCGAGCTGGGATCACCGACGAAGGAGCCGGATTTGGCGGGACCAGTTCCTGATGACATCACGGACTTGGAGAAGAGAGCCGAGCAGCTCATGGCACAGTTGGACGACGAAGAGGATAAGCCTTCCAAGGTCCTGGATAAGGACGCCGAGATAGAGATCCAGTCCCTTGTGACTGCGACCAGGGTCCTCTGCCACGGATACGATGACAAGGACGAAGTGGACTTCGCAAAGGCTGAACGAACTCCCTTGAAGAAGGTCTCGGATCGAGAGTCCTTACAGAAATCCCGCAGCATGGCCAAGAGTCATGAGAGCTTGCTGAGGAGGGAACCAGAGTTGAATATCAGAGAGATTAGGAACAACTGGGAGAACCAGATCAAGCGGAGCCAAGAAACGGTCGGCGATGCGAGGCCGAAGGTGGAAGTCGGGCAGACCCCGAAGAAGCGGCAGGAAGAGAAGGAGCCGACCAAGCCTGCGGCCACGTTGAAGAGGACCAAGGACATCGAGCACCTGGTCAACTTCTTCAACTGCAAGAATACCGAGATCTCTGGAGCTGGCGTCAAGGAGACCGGGTCCCAGGACTCGTGGACCAGGAGCAAGGACTCCGTGCCTCCCAAGATCAAGGACTCCAGGAAGGACGACAAGAGCAGCGGCTACGCGTCCGATGGGAACTCTTCCGAAGACAGTGGTCACATGAGCAACGAAAACGACAACGAGTGGAAGGATCACGAAGTCATCCCGACGCATCGCGAGGATCTGGGGAGCCTGAAGAAGAGCGAGCGGTTCCTGAAGGAGATCATCGAGGATCTGGATAATAGCCTAGAAAGGACTATCGAGGTCTTCGAGGCGACGCCGATTGTGCAGCGGTTCATCCCCGAAGAGGAGAAGAAGTCGGTGGAGAAGAGTCTCTCGACTTCTAGCGGGGCTAGTAGTATCGATAGCTGGAGCGAAGGGCGGAAGATCGGCAGGAACGAGAGGAGGAAGTGCTCTTCGGGGTCGAAGGTGAAGGAGACCTCCTGCGCCCCTGGAAAGGAGACCACCAGCAGGCAACAGGTTACTTTTAAGCCCCCATCCTTGGCCACGGAAAAAGGCTAATTTATTGCGAGCTCGGTAACGTCACCGTTAATCGCATTCCTCGATGTACCGACCGAGCAATTCGATTACGCGTGACTCGGGTATCGCTTTACTCGCGGTAGAATCTCAAGATTGAATTACGCCCGGGAAATATTTAGGGTTATCGGCGATACTTGCACTTGGCACGGTCGTATCTTCTGCCGTGAGTTACGTTACTGCAGACCCATTTCCGATTTCCGGTTACAGGGGACATGGTTTAACGATTTACTTCGGATTCGTGAGTCTAGGCATGGATGCTGGAATTCAAATGCATCTCCAAGTTTTCAGTCGTAAATTGACTTATCAGAACTACCGGAATAATAATTTTTTTTTATTATTAATTTTGTCATCGTGTCCTTCGCATTTCTTCAAGTTCTACGGTATATATAGTCTCCTATATCCTTTACTTACCAGAAGGAGCAGTTTATTATTTTTCTTTGGTTCTTTCGATTTTCTGTGTCTATCTTAACTACAAGTTACGCCTTATTTACCGAAGATACTATTTTTTGCGCGAACTCATGTACACTTTCCATTTCCTTCTTAACTATGAGTTCCTTTCAAGTAACCTCAAGTTTCCCTGTATGTATGGGACAATGACACCCACTGATTCATCTTCCTTCCAAGTACGGAACAATGGCTTTCAAAAGGTTAAATGGCGCTCGTCTATCTGTTTTACGGCATGTAGAAAATGCAGGATCTATGCATATTTATGCAGCCGATGTAATCGAAGGCTATCGTGCCATCGACACTGGGAACTGTGTCGTCGTTATTGTGTCGTAATGATTGGCAGCGCGGCAATAAGTGCGAAATCTGATAATAGGCTTGAAAATCCCAATCTTGGCTCGGTTATAAAATCAACGATTTTGGCCTTGAACTGCTTCGCTGTTCCGTAACACCGCAACGAGCAATAATTGGATTAGCGTTGCCCCACTAATCTAATTGAACCTGAATACTTGCGCGATATTGTAGACGTGTTGCTCGCCGTCAGAAGCTTGACTCAACGGACCAGTTTTTACCCCGAGAAAGAAAATTCATTGAACCGATGAAATATTTTATTAATTCAAAAAATAATTATTTGACTCAAATAAACGCGAATGACATCGTCATAATTCCATCCAATATATTCAAGATTGAGTCGAATTCTTCGAATTAATGAAGTATTTCTTTGGTTCGATTTTTTTCCCTATAACCCCTCCATTTGAAACAATATGCCTAGGGCTGGTTTTATTATTCGCAAGTATTTATTAATCTTCATTTATCTCTTTGCGCAGATATTCTTCCGATCTGGTGCTTTGGAACGTCTGGAAGCTCAGAGGGATGAGAAACTCACGGGTCATATCATACTTCTTCAGGCGAGATGCAGGGGATACCTTGCGAGGAGGAAACTCAATACTCTCAAGGTAATTTCATGATCAATTAAAAAAAAAAAATTAATTGAGCCGTGCAACAAATATCCACATCATTTTACTGTGGACTCGAGTTAGTCATCATTGGTTTAACAATCTTTTTTTAATGTCCAAAAAATGATGCCATGAAAGTAGCATTTGAGGAGTCAACCGTTTATGACACTTTTCTCCGAACTAGGTGTACTGAATTGTTTGAAATTTAACCACGTAAATATGAAAGCACTAAAGGAGTTCCTGACACTCATGAAATTCTATTTTTTATATAAAATATAAATAAATGAACGCTTATAAAGAAATAAAAAAAAAAGAAATGAAATTTCCGGGGTATGAGGACCTTTCTCGGAGCCTTCATATTCACGTGATCAAATTTCAGACAATTCGGCACTTCTAGATGGAAAAAAGGTTTCATAAACGATTAACCTTTCAAGTGCCACTTTTAGACCCCCTTAATATTGATATTTCTAGTTTATGACACTTTTCTCCGAATTAGGTGTGCTAAATTGTTTGAAATTTAACCACGTAAATATGAAAGCACTAAAGGAGTTCCTGACACTCATGAAATTCTATTTTTTATATATAGCATAAATGAATGAACGCTTATAAAGAAATAAAAAAAAAAAAAGAAATAAAATTTCCTGGGTATGAGGACCTTTGTCGGAGCCTTCATATTCACATGATGAAATTTCAGACAATTCGGCACGTCTAAATAGAAGAAAGGTTTCATAAACGATTAACCTCTCAAGTGCCACTTTTAGACCCCCTTAATATTGATATTTCAATCTGTAATTTTTTTGGTCAATTTTGTTCCCAATATTCTAAATTGATTTGTCCTCACTCTGTATTATCTTCTAAAAATTCTGAAAAAAGGCCTAGTTTAACCCTTTTAGTGCCGGCTGAAGTCGTTAGCACTTGTAAAACGGTATTTCGCTGTTCGGCACTAAAAGAGTTAAGTAAGTCGATCTCGGAATTAGGGACATAATTATTAATCAATGTTGCAGTTGCAAGACTTGGCGGTCAGGTGCATTCAGAGGAACGTGAGGAAGCTGATGTCTGTTAGAGAGTGGCCCTGGTGGCGGCTTTACGTCAAGGTAGCTCCTCTGCTCAACGTTCACCGCACCGAGGACCAACTGAAGGCAAGGACGGTAAGTCAATGAAGAAACCCGACACCCTGAAGAGAATGCCTAAGAAAGCATCTCGGGTTACAGAGGGTGGCCCACAGCTTCGAGTTCGGTAAAAGTGGGCGCATTTTCCAAAACCTATACTCGCCAATAATCAAATCGGCTAAATCCACTAACCTCGAGATTTTCATCTCCGAAATTGAGGGCAATATCACGAATCCTGAATAATCGATTTACACCCGACGACCGGTGATAAATATTTACATCAGAGAAAAGGAAAGAGTGAATTCCGAATTCCGTAGCTGGAAGTCTGGAGGCGAGTTCTCGGAATTTGTTTACACTTTCAAGGCTGTTTACAATTCCAGTCGCGACTAAGTCTAGCTTAAAGCCGGTCCTTGGCATTGTACTCGGTCGATTTCACTGCTGGCAAGTATCGATTTGTCGGACAGAATTCCTTAAGCTTTATTTAACGTTCGATCATGCGGTGGATTTCACCTCGGGCTGAAAGGGGAGTACTACGGTCATTCAAATACGATATGTCGTTAAACTACTCTTTTTAGTCGTTCTCTGGCGCGGTGCCAAGGTACATATCATAACCATTCTACTTATTTATAGTAGACCCTCAATGAACTGAACCGTCTCGTTTCGCTCAATGAAGGCTAACCTTAATATTCGGAGGTCCGAGTTGATTATTCGGGTACACTGGCCATTCATAAATTAATTAACCAGCGAATTTAATATCGAATGCAACTATAAACGAAAGAGTACTGCTGTGCATTCTGTCGATGGGGAAACAGCTGCCAAGCCGAAGTTGTTCGAGTCCTCTTCGGGTTTGCCAAAACCTTGTCGTTTTGCTGGCGCCGTACCAATTAGTTGGTCTCGTTAAAGGCGGTCAACGTAGACTTCCGGTAGCACCTAGCACCTTCGGAGACCTAATTCGAGCTGCGAAATTGCCACTCTTTGCAGACCTACAAAGAGAAATCCAGCTTTTACCCCGAGAAAGCAATTGTTTTTTTTACTATCAAGGATATCATTTCTTTGAATGGAGTCAAAGAAACTATCATAAAATCATATTACCTTCGCTACAATACTGTCGAATGTTTTACACCGACGCATTGCATTGATCGAACACTTCGTACCTTAAAATAATGAAGTAAGAAATCAGAACTATTTGTTTCGATCCTTTAATTCCACTCAGAGAAGTAATTTCCTTGATAGAAAAGAAAAGATTTCTTATTCAGATATTTGTCCCTCAAGTTAATTAAATGAAATACGGTTTCGTACCCAAGGAACCATTTCTTTCGATAGACCGGATGAAATAATTTAAAGTATTTCATGTAACTGAACTGGTTATACTTTCGAAGAAATTTGCAAAATATTATCGGTTTTTGGAATGATAAAGAAATATTTCTTTGGGGTAATTACACGTTCTTTCTACCAGAGCCCTGTTATTAGGTCGAAATGAGCATAATAAAGAAATAATGTCCTTCGAACGAAAGGAAATGATTTTTATCGGTATGTATCCCTTTTCAAGGGAAGAAAAAAGAAATGTTCCTTTGGCTCCTTAAGAGCCAGCAGCCATTTAATTCCTCGACCTAGGGCAATTGGCCGGCTTCCTGAAAACGTAGAATTTCGAGGAAACTTGGCACGAGCTCGCACGAAATTATATTTCTGTCCCGTACCCAATGACGAATGCTTTTTCGATGTCCAGGAAGAGCTGGAGGTCCTCAGGGCGAAGGTGGAAAGACTAGAGCAGGAGCGGAATCATCTGAAGCACGACAATGACAAGTTGGAGGCGAAGGTGAGTCCCGAAGTAGTTTCAAAGTCTGTTGTAAGAGTACGTACAGGAAGGACGTGCGGTTGGAGGCCGCGCACTCTTCAGGGTTAGAGGATCTTTTTTCGATCGCTGGCGGCGGTCCAGTGATCTATAAAAATTCCTCACCGAGACCGATCGTCCCCTCGGAGGAGGAACCGAAGTAGCTGGACAGGAGTAGAAGCGACCATTCGTCGTCTTTGCGACTTTGGCTCCCGGCCAAAGATGGCCACCCTGACACGCCGTCACAATGGGAAAGGCGTTGACGGCGAGCTCTTGGAAGCGCATTTTTCCCCGCGTTCTTTGAATCCCTTTCCCTGCCGGGAGATTTTAGTTATCATTGATGCCGAATCAAGGTAAACGTGTAACGTGGGCTGGTTGAACCTCGTTCCGCGAAGTTCCAGGCTCTGCGTGAGGCATTGTACTTAATGAAACCACTTAGAAGTTAACCACGAAGAGCTAGTTGGGATTGCTCGGAAGAGGTCCAGCACGAAGAGCGTCGGGGTTTACGATCAGCTGCTTCCAAGATTTTGCCTTAGCCCTGTGGTGATTGCGCCTTCTACTTTCGAGGAGGCCGACTCCTCGGTTAACTTCGGTATATGGGTTTCTTCATGGGTCCCGATATTAACTCCACGCGATCTTACGATTGGTCTTGAAGTAACCCCCAGGGTAGACGATCATGCCTGCCTGGAGAGATTGCGTTTCTGTAACGGAAGTGCCCTTGATTGGAACTGCGGAATTGGAGACCCTCTCTCTGCACTTCTTCGTGCTTAATTCTTATCTAATACGAAACTTCGTTCCGAAAGATGTTTTTACGGTATACTCAAAATCTAACTTCTATTCAATTTATGACAATTGCTGGTCTTCAATGACGAATTTGCATGACACCTGTATGGCGTTGATCTTTTACTGCAAAATGTTTCTAGACCCCCCCAGTGAGATTGCGTTTCCATAATGGAGCCTCTGATTAGAACATCTCAATCGTGAAGATCTACTATCCTCCCTATAGGTTTCAAATATTTATTAAAGAAATATTTCTACTTCACATTAAAAAAAAAAAAAAATACGTTTTATAAAATGTAGACAGTTTGAGTTCTGGCTTGCATAGTGTTGAATTTGCGCAATTCTTGCTTGGGTATATTCATGGATTTTCACCGAAAAAAGAAGACAATCATATCTGACTATCGAGATTGTTTTAGTAATAGAGGAGGCCTCGATTAGCATATCTCAACCCTGAAGACCTAGTTCCTCACTCTATGTTAATTTTAATAGACATTTACGCTGTGTATTTAATACTCCTTTAGAGTCCCGCTCTCGGTAGGAAATAAGTCCGAGAAAATATTTTGTATATTAAAACATTAACCGCCCATCAATTTCATCGTGGTTTTTGGCCATCACTGACCTGCGCAATGCCGAATTCGAGGGATGCTGGACGTTCTTTGAAAATTGACACCGAATTGGACGACTTCCAATGGCCAATGCCGAGTCGGATCTCTCTTGGATCCGACTAACTAAATATTTATTTATTTAATATTTAGTTATTTTCAAGCACTTAGTTATTTAGCTATTTTAATATTTGATTATTTTCGAGCATTTAGTTATTTATCTATTTTAATATTTAATTATCTTCGAGCGATTTCTTGACCGAGGAGCGTCGAGGAAGGACTATTTCGGAGAGATCGTTTACTCCGATCTCCTGCAAATTAACTTTCCCAGCTGTGAACGTGACAGGCATCGACCTTTTAGCTCGGAGCAAAGAACGCCGGTCGAAATCAAGGCCACTGACCTTCTCCTGAGAAAGAGAGACCGTAAAAAACCGCGAATTGCACCTGTCTCCCATAAAGAACTCTCGAAGAAGGTGGAGCCAATAGGGAGCGTTTACGCTCACGGTTTTATACCCTTTAAAGTATTTCTCTCGTTTTTCTCCCGAGATGATTTATCTCCCAAATTTGCGCGCTTAAATGTCGCCTCGGATGTTTCATTCCCTCGTCAACGTTGCCTCGATGATATAATTAAAGGGAATTTCTCTCGCTCGAAAGTTGCTCCCAATTCTTGAATAGAGAGGTTTTTTTTTGTCTTTATTAAGGTAAAGCGTTGGTTTCGATTTTTAAATTATTTGTCGCAGAGATGAGTGGTTAAATGTCGTTTCGAAGGGTTCATTCCAATATCAATGTTGCCTCGATGATATAATTATAGGGAATTTCTCTCGCTCGAAAGTTGCTCCCAATTCTTGAATAGAGAGGTTTTTTTTTGTCTTTATTAAGGTAAAGCGTTGGTTTCGATTTTTAAATTATTTGTCGCAGAGATGAGTGGTTAAATGTCGTTTCGAAGGGTTCCTTTCAATATCAATGTTGCCTCGATGATATAATTATAGGGAATTTCTCTCGCTCGAAAGTCGTTTCCAATTCTTGAATCAAGTGAAGTTTCCTCTTTTGTCAAGATAAGGCATTGGTTTCGATTTTTCAATAATTCGCCGCAGAAATAAGTGTCTAAATGTCGCTTCGGATGTGACATTTTCTGCCTAATGTCACCTCGATGATATAATTTAAAGGAATGTCTATTCGTTCGAAAGTCACGTCCAATGTCTTGAATCGAGTGAAGTTTCATGTTCATCGGTGTAAGACATTGATTTGAATTTTTGAGTAACTTGTCGCAGAGATAAGTCGTTGATAGCATTTGATACCGACATTTGTCGAGACGCGACAAGTGTCCAGAAACTCAGATCGCAACAGGAATGCTGGATTGTCCGTTTTGGTATTCGAAACGCGTGCTGCAACAATCGGGTTAAGTGCAAGCACTCGTACACTCACAGGTACATTTGCTTTAACGTGCATATCGAACGAGCAACGGACGGCGGGACGATAAAACGCTTTGATGTGGCGTTAGACAAAAGTGCCAGTGACCCACATCCGGCCATGCCAGGAGAGAAACTTCCGACCACTTATGCAGTCACGAGAAGAGAGACGAAAAAGGCATTCTTGAACAATCGAAATCTCTCTTCAAGTCTCGAAATTCTTGGGGATGATATATCACATCAAAACGCGAAATGATGATCACGATAAAACCCCCAAAAAATAGAAAATATCACCGTCATATCATAAAAATCAAGAAGACTTCCCGACATATTGTCAAAAAGTAAAGTCCACGTGAATTTGAAACTAGAATCGTTGACCTTGCATTAAAGTTGTAAGAAAAAAAGGGTCTTAAGTATTCATGGAATTCGTATAATATCGTCCCCGAAGAAAAATCGTAAATGATATAAATGTAAAGTTTGCACCTGAGGATTAATCCATTGAGAATCTCCCGTTTCAAACGACTTCACCGAAGAGAATTACCGAGATAATTAATTGAACATTTATTATCGAAGAACCTACGACCTTCGACAAGTGAAAAATCTATTTATATAGTCCCAAGGATTCTTGTTCGATGTTAACGCGATATGGTCGGATTTCATGATCGTCTTACCCGCTGAAAAAAAATCATGTAACAACTAATACACAATGTACCCGCTCGGCGTACATTGTGTATTAGTTGTTATATGAATTTTTTTTAAAGATCAGGGGGATTACTTTGCGTGCCACTGTACCCCCCACTCTTCTTGGGGTATATGGAGGGAAGAGGTGTCGGCGGTTCCCGGAGGTACAGGTCCCTCCTTCGAGGTATCGTCCCTAGATTATCGAGAGGATGTAAATAGACGGCTGCATCCGTCCCGGAGTCCCTTCCTCGTGGTCCATTCTTCCGGCGTTTTTCTCCATCGGCGCGAGGACTTGGCCCGGGTCCAATCCCGTCTGCTCCCTCTCAGAATAACTTGGAGGTGACCACCTCCTCCGCATGGCACACACCTCAGGATAGACCGGGTGGCTGGCGCTAGTTGCGTCGTAACTCCTGGTCCGTGCGGTCCTCGGGGATTACGCAACTGTTGCACGAAAGATACGACCACGACAACACCGACGACAACCACGAAAAGGAAGAACCGACGGGAAGTGGACGATTCGCCAAGGGGGGACAAGGGGATCGAAATCCGGGAGGACGTCAACGGAACCCCAGCGTCACCACCAACGAAGATCGGACCGAAAGCCCGGTAAAATATGGGCAGCTGGCGGTGAACGATGGACCATTCTCCGGATATCAAAAACCAGCTAGAGGCGCTATCACTTCAAGGAAAGACCCCGGTGAAACCGGAGAGGAACCTGTCCAGCAACCCAATTTAAAGCCGAGGATTCAAGAAGTGGATAGGCTCTCCAGCAAGTTTCCTGTTGATCACTGGGAACTGGTTGGGGGGCGACTGAGTTTTGGACTATGATCCCTGCTGTGGTTTTATCGAGCTAGAGAGAGGGATTGACGGGGACCGGAGGAGAACTCGGTTGAAGGACCTGGGATCCACGAAGAGGATGCGTCCTGCCATGTATCCGTAGGTGATTTCGCGTCGATAGCAGGGATGAGACCGGACCGACCGGGGGTTCAGCCGACCAGCACCATGCTTCTTGTGCCGACCACCTGCCCGAGGCCCGTGGTGGCCACTTTGAGCGGTTCGCTCCGGTAGATGTCCAAAACTCCCTGGAGGCACCATCATCCACCGGCAAGAAGAGGCGGTAAATCCGGAGGAGAACCTGTTTAAGAGGAGCTCGCTTTAAAATCAATGATCCAGCGAAGTAGATAAATCTCCCGGCGGCTTTCACGATCGGATTCCTAGAACGATGGTCTTGGACCAACGCTGAGTCCAGCACCGAGTCCAGCACCATGCCTCTCGCCCCGACCACCTTCGTGGGCCCCATGCCGGGTGCCATGAACGGCTCGCTTCGGTTCGACCCGGCGATGACCCCCAACCACTTGTCGCAAGCTTCTGGCAGCTGTCAGAACGAGCAGAGAGGCTCGTCCGAAAGGTCGGGAGCTGGAAGTCTGACCCCTCCTGGCATCCGGAACCACCTGCCACGCAGGTTGCCATTTCCTATGATGCACTTCCAGGCGCGGCCCATCAACAAGCTGGCGATCCTGAGCGGCAGCTCAGGACCGAAAGTCGTCAGCAGAAGCCCATCGCCGTGCTCCTCCACCAGCACCAGGAGCCGCGGAGTCTCGCTCTCCTTGGGCAGATCCCTAAGGTCCTTGAGCTCCCTCGGATCATCCGACTCTCCCACTCCCAGGAGGATGTTCCCTCAGGAGTCCTGCCAGGCAGACTTGGACGACATCTCCAGCAAGGAGAATGCCCCGGTGGTCTTCGATGCGAGCCTCAACTTCGTCTTGGGCATCGACAAGCAGAAAGTTCGGCAGTCCTTCACCCCAACTGCTGCTCATCTGGAGCCCAATACTGCGTCTTCCCAGCTGTCATCCAGGATCGCCCAGTTCCTGCAACGCACTGATCATGTCATGGACGAGTGGAGGAGGCTTGGACACAAGGATGACGATATCAAGAGTCTTGCCTCTCTGCCTCCAAGTGGGAAACGCACCTCCAATGTGGGCAGGAGTCGTAGTGCCACCAACATCATGATCAAGGGATTCCAGATGTACAGCAAGGCCAATAGCTTGGCTAGGAGTCCTTCCAAGTCTTCTAGGATCTCGGAGGATGCCACTATTTCCGAAGAGGACAGGACTCTGTCCGAGTGTCCTGATGATGAGGTACCTCATGCGTGGACTTGGACTTGTCCTGACCTCGAAAACTGCCTCCAGCTCGGAACTCCGGAAAGTCACGGTGCTCTGATTTTCTGAGATTGCTCGGCATTGACTTACCATTACCCTATTATTACGTTACGCTCGATCGCCGGATTACGTGATCGGGAATCGTGTTTCCTAGTCGTTGCGGAGGAGCGGTACGTTCCGGAGGGTTGTTACGCGACCAGGTCTAGTTACTTCGCTCGGGTCTCGATGCGGCATGTCGAAGGATCCTGTTTCCAGGACTCATCCTTAAATCTAGGGACATTGGTGCCTGAAAACAAATTATTCATCTCCTCCAAAAATCCGTATCTTATCCGCACAGTTTTTATGCGCCGCCGAGATGTAGGGACATTTTTTACACCGAGGAGAAAAAAAGAAATTCAACCAATAAAACGTTTCCTTCAATAGTACTAAAGAAATATATTTTCAATTCAGGGAACAATTATCTGGCTGAAATAATTTGTCAGGATCCCGAAGAAACGTCGCATCCAATTAACTCGATTTTATTTGAGCTAATTATTCTTCGTATTAACAAAGTTCTTGGCTTTGCTTCAGTTCGTCAAAAAATCGTGTATAAATTTGACTGCATTGTCTTCTTTGTACTCGGTCTTGAAAAAGGTGGGGGTCCATTTTCTGGGGTTTCCTGGGGCAGCATCATTTTCCTAAAAATAGAAATATATATTCTGGACCGCACGGGTCTCCATAGACGTTCTTCACAGAGGAGATCTCAGCTCACGTTCCTTCTCTTTTCCTTCAAATGGCCGTAATGTCTGTAATTCGAGCTCCCTCGATCCGGGCCGCTACATCAAGCAATATTGGGTCTTGCTCGATACGGCAGTCTTTTCTCGCAGAGTCTCGTATCTGGAAGTGTATCGGATGTCTGAAGACTTTTAGCCTATAATCTTGTTCGAGTTAAAGGATAGCGTGACCTGATCGTCGTTTTTGAGTCAATCAGCTGATATCGAGAGGGAGGTCCTCCAGGGTACTATGTAAGATCTCCACTTCGATTGTTCTGCTTTTCGACTTTTTTTTTTTTCCCCCAATCATCCAGTTAGCTACTTTCTTCCGGTGAGGAATCCCTTTCGCCTTCGATATTTTTTAAACACTTGGAATAACCATTCTCTTTCTTTTTTTCTCTTTTTTCACGTTGCAGTTGAGCGAGATGACGGCGGACTTTGCCGAGGAACACTCTACGTCGACTTTGGCAGCCGAGAGAATCGACGCCGAGACTTCGGAACGAATTCGGCTGGAACGCGAACTGCAAGACGTGACCGAGTCCAACAAAAATCTCCAACAGACTACTGAGAGATTGGAAATGGAGCTTTTGTATGCTCGGGCTGCCGATTTGAATGGAATCGCCTCCGATGGCGAGGATGGAGAAGATGGAGGTGTCTATAAACAACGATACGAACACGCCATTCGGGAGCTCGAGTTCACCAAACGGAAAATGGCTCAGCAACACGAGGACGATTTGGAACAACTGGTCGGACTGAAAAAACAGCTCGAGAAAAAGGTCAGGAAATTATCTCAGATCCATGAATTTTTCTAATTAATTCAATGTCGACCATGGAGAAAAATCAATGAAATGAGCAAACTCGCAACGTGGTACAATATTAATACACTACAGTTCATGTAGCGGCTACGTATTGGGAATATTGAAACGTGAACATTTTGATTTATTATTTCATTCAACATTTTGATATGTTGAATGTAATATTTATTGAGATGTGAATTATTATCTCAGTTCAATATTTGCTGGTGATGAATAATGTTAGATCGATATTATATCAGTATATTACCAATATTCCTTACTACCGGGGAAAGGTCAGGAAATGATTTGAAGCTTGTGAAATATTATTTCGAATACGAGATATTAAAATGTACATTGGGTAATGTAAATTATTAATTTATATAGACTTAGTCATGCATATTCACTTTGGTAGAGCGGCGCTTTGTTTTTAAATTGTTATTGTACTATTAGTCATCCTGGTTCAGTAGAGAGAAATAAGGTCGTGCTAATCTAACAACCCGTTCATCATTTATCACTCGCACTATTTGTCGATATAATTCAGAATACAATGGCCAGCGTGATTAACACTCGTAAGCCATTACACATCCATCATACCGTGGATGATGAATGGTTGCTAATTCCACGCCGCCATAAATTCATAAAGTCTAATTGGATGATTATGGATACCTAGGTGAGCGACAATTGGTGAACCGGTTTAATAACTTGTAGTAAGCTCATTATAAGCCAAGAACGGTATAATCCGACCTCGGGTGGAATTGCAAAGTGGTTTATGCGCGGAAAAAGGAGGTTGACTCGGGCCAGATTTGCCAACGACATTTCTCACGAGGAATCTCGAAATGGCCGTTTTGGACATGATTTATGCTCTCGGGTACAACTTGAGGCACTTTGCTGACGAGTGCTGTTCGTGGGTTTCAGCTGGCTGACGCTTATGAGGAGGTGGAGGAACAACGTCAGGTGGTTGGTCAATGGAAACGCCGGGTGCAAAAGTTGAACGGCGAGATGCACGACCTGCGACTCCTCCTGGAGGAACAAACCGCCAGGAACAATCTCCTGGAGAAGAAACAGCGGAAGTAAGTGCCAATTTCTCGAAGGTTTACAAAAAAGGAGAAAAAAAAATGGAAATTGAAAATTCACCTCACTGCCGTAATTAAGGTGAAGTGAAACCCCCTTCAAATTAGTCGATTCGAATACAACACTTTTTTTTTAAGGGTAAAAGACCAAACTGTCCGAAACTTTGACACATCACTCCTGATCATCTAAGAATTGTCCTGACACATTGAAAATTTGGATTTTTCAACAAAATTTTTTAACTCAGCTTAGACAAGAACCAAAATGGCGTCGAGCTCTCATATTTCGATCAATATACAATTATCGAATGCTCTAATATGAGAAACTAAAGGGTTAGGACAATTTTACGAGAATTTAGAACACTCTGGTAATCGATAAACTCGCATTTCAACGGGATAAAGGCAAAAAAAGTGTTGTATGCGCTTCTATGCTAAAACGATGAGAATACGAGGTCTCGGAGCGAAAATTTAATTGACCTGGACATCACAGATGGCGCAGGGGGTCCCTCTGCAGGTCAATTAGGGCCCCAGAAAGCACGAATCCAGAGGATTTCTGGAGTTTTACTTCGGTTTCTTGATATATATTGTACGAAAACGACAGGTGGAGTATGCCATTTGGTACAATACCCAATATAATTCGACCCAGCTGTCAATATAAAAACGAACGTCGGCAACGTAGGCATTTAGAAAAATCTTTATCGACGTCGATCAAGTTCCTCGACGTGTTTCACTTCACCTTAAGTCACCTCAATAAAAAGCGCGTAGAAAAGTCATCCAGTCTCGTAATAAAACATTTAACATACCTCGGCGAATGTATCCACGATTATGAAAGTGACCTAAGTAGTCCCATAGTGTTGCATATATTTAAATTCAAAAAAAATAATTTAGACCCTTTTCATATTTATGGGCACAAATGTGGAATTGAAAATTGCCCAGAAAATATGGTCGCAATATTCATTATTAGCGGCTATAGACCTTGTATCGATAATTTAATCGAGGAGGAACGGCGATATTCTTTTTAACAGTCGCTCAAAAATGATCTGGTACTTTAAAGAGCAATTCTTCTAACACAGTTGCCCCTATTCTTGCTCTTATTGCAATTATCGTTGTAATTGCATAGTAGGGGAAAAAAATTTCAGCGATACCGTTTTTCCTTAAAAATCATAGCATTTGTTTTTTTTTCCGAGTGGAGTTCGGATCCGGTGATTAGGATTTTTGGTATTTCTTAGTTTGTACCGTGATATAATTAGTTTGGAAATGAAACGAGGAAGCGTATCAAAGTAAATCTTAATTTGTACCAAAGAATGGCACAATGCGCCGGGCAAATCGGGGTTTCTTGATCCCTCGAGCTTCGAGCTTGAGCTTCCTAATTACGAACGTTCCGCGGAGACCCCTGAGGCTGGCCTGTAGAGACAAATTCGTTCTATTCTCATTTCATCCGCTTCAACAAGTGTTTGGCACTCGGCCAGTGCAGTGACTTACGGATGAACAGTTGTTCCCTTGCCAAGACGCAGACAGATCGAACGCTAAATGAACCGGAATAGCCGTAAGATTCTCCCTCTGTGCTCGGGAGGAGATCTTGAAGGTAACGCTGATGTTCCCCATAGGTTCGACTCCGAGACCCAGAACCTGATGGATGACTTGAGACAGGAGAAGGTGCAACGGGAAAGACTGGCTCGAGAAAAGGAGATCGCCATCGCCGAGAAATTCACCGTCGAGCAGAATCTCAGTGTAAGTGCGGTCGGGCCACTTCTGCTTGGTAACTATTTTCAAGAAAATGGGACGTTTCACGGACGGGAGAGTCGCAGCTCATTCGCCGCCGTTTTGACAGGGAAATAATAGAGGAACGGCAGATGATGCAGCCTCGACATATCTGCGATCTGGTTTATTTGCTGTATTTCGAATCGCTGGTCCAGTTACCGGGAAACGCGTACACATGGTCGAACAAGATCTTGGAAGAGAACTCGCAATTACGTCGGGCTGGCTGAATAATCTTTGACGGCGACGCAATTAAAACATTTTTCATCATCGATTACAACTTTAGTTAATAAAAATAAATCTTTAAATTCGCAGGACGCCAGGCTGGAGATCGAGTTGAAAGAGGAGAGACTGCATACCTTGACTCAGGAGCTGGAGGAGCTGACGTTCGGCGGAAAGACGGAAGAGGAAGTGGCTCAGCTGAAGAAGACGAAGCACGAGCTGGAGAAGAAGATGAAGGACCAAGAGGAAGAGCTCGATGATTTAGCTGGCCAGGTGCAATTGTTGGAACAGGCCAAGCTCAGGCTCGAGATGAGCATCGAGCAGCAGCGCAAAGAGATGCGGAAGGAGATGCAACAGAGAGACGAAGAGCTAGAAGATGTACGAGGCAATGCACACAAGAAGGTCAAAGCCCTTGAGGCTCAGTTGGAGACAGAACACGAAGAGAGAACCATTCTTCTTCGCGAAAAACACGAATTGGAAAGACGTCTGGTAGCTGTTGAAGAGCAAGATAGGACGGAACGAGCTGCCGAAGCTGAGACCGTTCAAAGGTCCGATCGAGTTTCAATACTTTCATCCGCGAGATTATCTTCTTCATCTTTTGCTCTACTTAACTTGGCAGATTCCTCAACGCTGCACTTATGCAATTTCTTGAACACTCTGTAACATCCATGACTTTGATGCGCTCTGCAAGTATGCACCAAAGAACCGGCGTTACTCGATCCTGAAGAAGTACGTGTTTCGATAGAATGTCCAGCTAGCAAGGACTAGTTTGCGAGTATCGAATAATTCGATAAGTACAGACCACGGAGAGGAAATCGGATTAAACGATGTCATTAAGATTCCCACAAGGCCTATTTATAAACGAGAGCGATACCGATCGCGCTCCTGGGCTGCAAGTCGATACCAGATATTTACCAACGTAGAATGCAATATATATATTTTATTATTGGGTTGGTATTATCGAATATACGGAGTAATATTTCGAGGATTATCCGATAATATCGGGTAGCTCCCGTAATATCGAGTAACTCTGTAATATCGGCAAATCGATGGTATCGGGCACCTGATACTTATCCGATTACCCGACATCATTGAACTACTTGATCTTAACGGGTATCTGAAGCCAGACCAAGCTGACTATAATAGATGGCCACACGCCTCTCGAAAATGGGCGATCCAAATATGAATCATGAAGCAATGTAACCGGTCGTATATATTTAACACCACATGGCGATTTCAGCTTGCAAGTACATCATGGTCATGCGTGTTGCAGACATCTAGGGTTACATTGAAAAATATATAAATCATCACGTCAATGTATGATTTTCGGTTTCATCAATTTTAACATGTTAAACGCGGAGTTAATTTTGTTGTACTTTCCATTTGGGCGGCACAATTTTATCCACATGGAATTTTTTAAGTTTCGGTCCTAAGAAATCGACGCTGCATTTAAAAGGATGTGAATGTAGCATCTGAGGGGTCCATTGTTCACGAAACTTTTCTCTGAACTGGGTGTATAAAATATTTTCAAACTGTACAACATGAATATAGAGGCTAGAAGGAAGGTCCTGACACTCATGAAATTTCATTTTTTCGAAAAAATGTTAAAGGTGTCTGTAAACAAATTTAAAAAAAAATGGAAATTTCATGGGGATCAGGACCTGCCTTACAGCTTTCATATTGACATAATAAAGTTTGAAACGATTCGGTACATCCACTTTGGAGGAAAGTTTCATAAACGAGACCTCTTCCAGGCCACTTCTACATCACCTTAACGTGTTAATAGAGATCGTTTTTCACGTTTTTAGACTTAAGCGAGACTTGAAGAAAACTAGGGCTCTCCTGAGGGATGCCCAGACCATGCTGGAGCGATCGAAGGGCGATTCCGCCGGGAAAGCAGTTCTACGACAACTGAAGAACCAACTCGAGGACGCGGAGTGCGCAAGAGCAGCAGCGGTAAAGGCGAAACAGGCTTTGGAGCAAGACTTGAATGAGACTCAAGCTGCCTTTGAGGAAGCTTCTCGTCTGCGCTCTGAAGCAGAAGAAAGGGCCAATGCTGCCTGCAGGGAACGAGCGGAATTGCGATCCCAGCTGGAAGAGAACGAGGAGGAGCTCGCTGAGGTTTGAAATCGCTTCTGGTACCCAAAGTCGACCAGTTAGCCGACTGAAATGTTGTTAACACCGATGTATGTTTAAATTAGGTGCTGAAGAAATACCGAGCAGCGGTGCAACAGGTGTCGGCGGAGCAGTCACAGCTACAGGAGGCTCAGGTGCAGATTTCCAACCTGGAGGCTGAGAAGTCTTCCCTGAAAGATCAGCTATCCGAGCTGAGCCAACGTTTAGAATCCGTTGAACAGCTTGGAGATCCCACGGCAAACAGTCTTGCTACCAGACGCTTGGAATTCCGCGCTAAAGAGCTGGAGAGCAAGCTGGAGCTGGAGCAGACGACCAGAGCTCGTTTGGAGGTTAGAATCCTGGTTAAAGAATTATTCGTGGACACCTGATGATCCCATAGAACCAGACAAGTCTGTTTTTTGCGTAATTCGATCTGGACTAGATTTGTTCCTACCATTTGCAGACTCAGATAGCTCGTTTGAAGGAGAGCTTGGACAAGCTGCAGACCGAGAACGCTCTTTTGAGGACCAAGGAACAAACCGCCCAAGACGCAGCGAGGAGGCTGCAGAGATCCCTACGAGAGTCGCGAGATGAGGCCTCTTCGGCGGCTGCTCGAGAGCAGGAGGCTGTGCGAGCTCGGAGGGACCTTGAAAAAACCTTGGAAGCTGCAGAAGCAGAGACCAAGGTCGCCAGAGACGACCTGAGACTCGCTCTTCAGAGGATCGACGACCTCCAGAGCGCGATTCAAGGGGAACTCGACTTGGACTGCAGCGAGGAGGCTACGACCGATAATAGCGATAGGTAAGATTCCAAGCGGAATCATTCCGAGTGATTTACTGCTCTCTATCGATAACTACTCCCTCGGACACCTTTCCTTTCAAAGCATCCGTACTCGATGCTGGTATGTCTTATGACGTTTATATTTTAACGCATATATCAAGTTTACGCATAAGTCAATCTCTAACGCATCGTGATTGGCTCGTGCTGGAGTTTTCCTACCAGTTCGTTAGGGTGGGACTTGAGCCTTCAGCATATGTCGGGTCAGTTATAGACTTACGTTATAAATTACTCATAAACAAGAAATAAAAAGACCATCCCCGGTGGCATCCGCTCGTTACAGGTAAAAGGCGCCTCCTCGGTTTATGGTGTGTCTACTCCGTCGGGATCGTTGCCTTTCATAGTGCTGATCAAGGCTCGTTCTTCATTCCAGTGACTGATCCGAGGACTCCAACAGCGACCTGGAGATCCAGGACGAGGATCCCTCTCCCACCGAGAGTTCAGTGCATCTCGGAGAAGGCTTTCCAAGGAATTGAAAGAACGTCGCCTGAGCCCCTCCGCGCTTGATAGACGTTGACACTTAGGAGACGTGTAGCTTTCGGTTGACTTTACTCATGACACTCATGGTATCACGTGCTCGCAATCATGGCGGCCTCTAGTATTATTTTCAGTACTCTAGGGCATATTGTGTAAGAGCGACCAACCTTGGCCCGGCTTCCTCGCGAGCCTGGGACCAGTCGGGACCTCGAGGAGAGCATGTCACGGAACGACATGTTTATGCATATTCGTCGTGTTCATTCCCGAGGATATGTGACCCCGCTTCGTGGCTGTCCTATATCTTCGCGTAACACGTAATCGGTGTTATTACTTATCTGGTGCTAGTACCTCCCCCTTTTCCAGCGACTCGTCTTCCATTCGTTACTCCTTAGGCTTAGCGTGGTCGTAAAATGCTATTCCTCGCGACATGCTTCTCTCGAAGGGCTCACGAGCGAGATTTCGAAGCCGTAGACCAGGAATTTTGCCGACATGTCGGCATGTCTCTTTCTTTTACGGTGTTTCTTGCGATGGGGCGACGGTTAACTTGTCGGCTAGCCGCGCGTTGGCGCTGCTGTCGACGTACCAGGAATTTTGTCGACACGTCGGCATGTCTCCTTTTTTTACGGTGTTTCCTACGATGGGGCGACGGTTAACTAGTCGGTGCGCCGCGCGATGGCGCTCCCGTCGACGTACCTTCGCCCCCCAGAACGTTTGTATAGAAAACGACGACGAACTTGCGGTTTACGAACATTGCGTTTAATCTTCGATTCCGCGTAAGGTTTCTCTTGTAACTTATTGCTTTGTAAAATGCAAATCTTATTTAATTAACCACCGGTCTGAGCATTTCTACCAGTCAGCCTGACCCCACTCTCGAGGTTCCCCGTTTGGATGTTCCATTGAGTAGGTTTAAGGAAATATAAGCGACCCGCGACGCAGAAGTATCTACAACGATGTTGCTTTTTCATTTACGAAACTGTATTACTGCGATCCAATTGGACAGCTGGATTTATGACCGATTGTTGTCGTTTTGAACCGTTGGTTGAGCGACCATGAATGAAGGAAGGGCGATCGCTCGTTAGGTGGTATTATTGTATAAAATGATTTCTCTTAAATATTTAACGTTTATTTATTGAAGAGAACCTGGTAAGGGTTGAATGTCTTTGGGGGAATTTAATTTTTCTCAGGTAAGTACTTCGCGTTATTTGTGTCGCGTCTTATGGAAAATCGCTTCTTGGACATTTTGAGAGGATACGGCGGAAGTGGCGATGACGGAAACGGAAGTCAAGAATTACTAATTGGATCAGTACGAGGAATGAAAAGGGGCGAGAAAGCTGAGCTGTAAATTAAGTTACATCTTAATAAGCTTCAAAACGGAACTTCAATCCACCTAGTTTCTTGCGCACTTGGTAAAATTACGAACTTCGTGGACCAGGAAAAGGAAGTAGACTTGTCGATTACTTTCCCTTAATGAACCAATAAACGTCAATTGTTTTCTTCGCACCTTACAGACTTAATAAAAGTAGCGAGAGAAGTTGGACGTTATTTTTCCTCTCGTTAAATTTCTCGAGACCGAGATGACGTCTCTCCACTTCAGGAGTATAATTTCTTTACATCTAACTAGGTAATTGTTAGGTCTTGCAATTTATTATGTCGTAGGCGTTATTGTATAGTATGTACCTGGTTACCAATTCAAGAACAAGTGCAAAACCGGACGGCATGACAAGTAGACATTTACGCCGCATGAAACTCTCTGAACAAGTACAGAAAGTAATAAATTATCCGTTGCAGAATCTATAAATTACTTTTACTGTACTTGCATTCAATGTAATGCTAGCGTGCATTCTCTTGCAATACATACGGCTACATGGACCTCGAAAGTGCACCCTAGGAGGATTGAAAAAACCTCCAGGCACGATTCTTCTGCATTTTCCAAAAGGATTCATACATAACAATTCGAAGAAAAAAAGAAATACGATCGTTTTGATAGGATCTCCTCTCAGTTATATCAATGGAATATTTTCATGGAATATTTCTTGCATGATGTATTGTAAGGTTCTGCGCTTTCTTCATTTTATTTATCGCCTCTTCTACTTAATGCCATCTCGGTATTTTTTTTCTGAATAATTAATGCTAATCTCGTTCGCGGTATTTCTCAAGAACGATATAATGGAAGGAGGGTCAGGGAAAGTCATCAGGTACTAAATTGACAGATAACGCGAAAATTCTCTTCGTACTTATCCGAACGAATGACTAACTGGCTATTGTGGGTCCTTAGGCCTTTGGTTCTCTAGAATTAAATTCAATAATTAACGGGGACCTTCCGGCTAATTAAAGGGACGTGAATTGCACTGCTGATAAGTGCTGCAATGCGAAAGGGTAAGCCTAATTGACGCTTACGTGGGAACAACTATCGTGCAAAAAGGGGAAAAGATTAACCGGATTAAACTCGCGGGTGGATTCATGTACGAGAGATAAAAAGAAAAAGATGGAGCGGGGAGTCGTGAGATAGCGAAGAGATAACGGAAGAATTAATGGCTCAATTAGCGGCGACATTTACTGCTTCGTTGTCGCCCGTTCATTGTTGTTAGGACGGAAGACCGAGAAAATGGATTGGCACTGTCGCGAGAAATAATTAACGTTTAGTTTTATTCATAAGTTTTTATTTAGTTGAAAAATACAGGGGGGGAGGGTTTATCGAAACAAATATGAGTCTTCCGGGGAAAAAGAAGACGAGGTAATTTTCATTCAATTATTCCGTGATTCATTTCGGCGCTGTTAATTAATCGTCCACGTTAATTAATCAATCTCTCTTTCGCAAGGGAGAAATATTATCTTAATCAATGCATGGTTTTGCATTACTTCTTTTTTTCCATCAAGGTCAGATTAAATATCGTTCGATCGCAAGTGTCAGGCGATAGCGTTAATTCAACTTCAGACCTTCGGTTTATCGAATATCAATTAGACCTCCACAAGATGCGACAGATGTATCACCAATTGTTCCATATTTCGAGTGCAAGGTCCAAGAAATTCAACATAAATTCCACTTGTACTGAAAAAAATAACCATAACTTAGATGTCTATTTCGCAATATTTTTTTTTTGAAATTTTGAAAATCATTTTCGAGATCACCTCTTCAATGTGTTCGCGCACCATGCTTATGCGTTTATACTCTTCACCTTCAGATGTCGCCACCATATCATTACGGGCTCTGGAATTCATAATTATTCCCTACTCGATCTAAACAATTCAAAATACAATGGACATTAAAATATCGAGATAGAGCAATAATAACACAGCTTTCACTCCTAGAAACTCAAGTTTCATACAAAATGGCGGAATGATTTGAAGAATAGGTACACAAGTAATTGGTGGAGGTTTTGAGAAATAACTCAGTGCCTCAGTTTTGCGTAAACATTTGGGAGAAACGTTGAAGACGGTTAATACAGAGTGCGATCGATGGACCATGCAGCCCCGAAAGCGTCGTTTCTGAGAGGAAGGAGAAACGTTATTAAAGTCGATGTCGCCCCTTGCAAGAGATGACACACTTTATCTCATTGTCCTCCTTGAAGCGGCCCTGAATGTCACCCAAGAGACAAAGCAAAATCCGGAAATATGTTCTTGGAAGGTAGAGCATGACGCGCGTTGAAAGCGAACATGACGGCCAAAAATATTAGGAAGAAGGTCCTCCCAGAATGTTCAGAAACTCCCCTTTAATCGCCTAGTCGATATGACGCGTGACCTTGAAACGGCAGCATCATCGTCTTCGTGACGAATAGTGCAGGTGGGAATTCTAACGGAAACGGGCAATTAGGCCGGCTTTCAATTACTTTCCATCGCTGGGCACTGTCATTAATGACGTCCGATACGGCCGATGGTACGCGGAGGTACATCGAATCGCCATTGCATCACGCGGATTTTCATCGTACGTGGTTAGCAATACGGTCCATGAAGCTCCCATTGAATTCGGTAACACGGGCAATTAAACGTTCCCTCAATCCGTGGAAATTCGCCCATTCGTCGGAGGAAAATGGACACCAGGGAGAGAATAATGCTCCGGTGTGCAACGCTGCGTGCGGTTACGTGGGACGCTGACAAAGGCTGCTCGGTGGGACTTTATTGAAACTTCATGTTTTTTTCCTTTCCAACATCATCCGAGAATTCTCATATTCGCTGGGGAAAATTTGCTATCCGGGAGGGAATCCCTCGGTGACTTGCTGTCACGATGAAAGGACAAGTTTTATTTTTCACTCATATTGTGTCTTGTGCCGCCATATTGCAATATGGCAGCGGTTCGTTTGCAAATATAATGACGAATTGAGTGTGTTTTGAAATTGAAGAATGCCTAGACGTCCGGTATAATCATGTACAATCTGGAAAGACGGATTATGCATTGTTGGATTTCATCTAAATTAAAATTGTTTACGTCGAATTCCTCGCTGTTTCCACTAATTGGTTGGTTAACATGGCCACGTTTTGGATGTGTACTATAATCAGTCCGTCAAAAGAGCTTCGTGTTTTTTTTTCCTTTCCAACATTATCCGTGAATTCCCATATTCACTGGGGAAAATTTGCTATCCGGGAGGGGATCCCTCAGTGACTTGCTGTCACGATGAAAGGACGACAAGTTTTATTTTTCACTCAGATTGTGTCTTGTGCCGCCATATTGCAATATGGCAGCGGTTCGTTTGCAAATATAATGACGAATTGAGTGTGTTTTGAAATTGAAAAATGCCTAGACGTCCGGTATAATCATGTACAATCTGGAAAAACGGAATACGTATTATGTCTGGTTAGCGCTGACGTGAATTCACGTCATTTTAAATTCTATTCTGGTTGGCGCTAACGTGAACTCACGTCATTTTAAATTCTATTCTGGTTGGCGCTGACGTGGATTCACGTCATTTTAAATTTAATTCTGATTGCCGCTGACGTGAATCACGTCCATAACGATACACGATACAAGTTTGCGGCAACCAGTTTTTGAATTTCATTATTTTCGCCGGTACTCAGTATTTGAAACGGAAAAAATTTGCCGGTCGCGAATGTGTTAAAATTGTTTACATCGAATTCGCCGCTGTTTCCACTAATTTGTTAGTAAACAAGACCATATTTTGGATGTGTACTATAATCGGTCCGTCAAAAGAGCTGGTAGCATACTTTGGGTTTTTTGCATCATCCATACAGTTACCTAGAACGTTGACAAAAATCTCCTGGTATTAGTTTATCAGGATATTAATATTTTCCAAAGCTAACTAAGAATAAGAGAAAGGAAAAGCTCGCCATTCTAAGTGACGCTTTTCGTCCGCCATCTTCCAATTCTTGAGAGCTAGCGTGTTGCTTCGTTAAACGAACTTTCCGTTCTCATCCGCAGCTTTTGCCGCAGTCTCAGCTGACAACGAAACGCGGTTTGCTCCGGACAGGTGTGACATGCGGCTCACTCAAGCGAGTATTCCACCATGAGTCCAGTAAACTCTGGATAACTCGTTGCGCGTTACGCTCGGAAACCTGATTTCCGCCAAACGTAACGATGCACCTCGACTTTCCGTTCGAGCATAAGCCTCCATTTTGCGTAAACAAATTGCCATTGAAAACCACATTACATTCCACCATCAACGGTATTTCTTCGGCGGGGCAGAAGTTTTTAATAACCGCGCATTTATTTCCGTTGAACCACCCGTGGATAGAAAAATCCTGTAAAATATTAACTAAAATACTTGTACAATTTTATGATAAAATTGAAAATTGCATCAAGTAGAAGATGGATTTTCAGGGACGACGTGGCTCGTTTATGGATATTCTGGAGGCGAATATTTCCTTGAGTGAACGTCTTTTGCAGGCTGCTTACTAGTGCGTTTCTCGCTGTAAGTCGGAAATGGCTTAAATTTTACGACTCCCCTGCATATTTTGAGAAGTAATGTTAGTGTGATAAAATTCCCTGCGGAAAACGAGTTGCCTTCAGTCGCGCGCGGAAAACCCACGTTTGTCCAGGTATGACTTCGAGGCGGTGCAGAATTCTTGGATGAAATTCTTACTGCGTCGTTCGTCGGTGTAGTGAATACAGAAAGTGTCATAATTGTAGGACGTGTTTTTGGGAGGGATAATAAATAATTTGTTTAACGGGTAACACGTACGATGTCGAGAACGAGCCTGTACGACCAAACTACCGATTCATCTGCCGTAGACTGAATTAGCTCTCTTTCATTGGATAACGCAAGACTTCCCTCCATAATGACCAAAGTCATCAATTATTCGCAGCAGATCGAGTTTCCAGGAGCCGAGTGGACCCTCAAGGGAGGCAAGGTAAGAAGGCCGAGTCCGAAGAATCCTCCCTGGTCGTCCATTTTGTCCTCCGTCGATAACTTGGTACCTCGCAGTCCGGCCGATTCCGGTTACCTACTTTAGCGTTAGTCGCGGCCAGCGCAACGTCGGCGATGTAATTAACAATAATCAGATTAAGGTCAATTACGCTACCGAGTCAATCGAGGTTGGGCGATTACAAGTACCGAATAAATAGGGAGCTTAAACCTGACAGCGGTGGAGAAGTCGCGGCGATTCGTGCGCGAAAGACACAAAATGGCGGCACTTGCCGGGTACCCTTGTTAACATGTACCACTCATATCATAATTAATCATACATCAATACAGAATTTACACATACGCGTTTTTAACTATTTCCAAGTACAGAAATGATCACTATGTATCGAAGTGATTATCTTAAAACAAGATAAAATTAGATAACTCGGAATGTCGCAGTCGCAAGGTCCCCGCGAGAAGATATTCGCTGGGTAACCCCGTTAACATCTATCATACGTATAATTAATCATACATTAATACAGAATTTACACATACGCGTTCTTAACTAACTATTCCTAAGTACAGAAATTATCTCAATATATCGGAGTGATTATCTTAAAACGAGATAAAATTAGGTAAATCGGAATGTCGCAGTCACAAGGTCCCCGCGAAAAGATATTCCCTGGGTAACCCCGTTAACATCTCTCACACATATAATGAATCATACATTAATACAGAATTTACACAGACGCGTTCTTAACTAACTATTCCTAAGTACAGAAATTATCTCAATATATCGGAGTGATTATCTTAAAACGAGATAAAATTAGGCAAATCGGAATGTCGCAGTCGCAAGGTCCCGCGAGAAGATATTCCCTGGGTAACCCCTTTAACATCTATCATACATATAATTAATCATACATTAATACGGAATTTACACATACGCGTTCTGAACTATTCCTAAGTACAGAAATTATCTCAATATATCGGAGTGATTATCTTAAAACGAGATAAAATTAGGTTAATCGGAATGTCGCTGTCACAAGCTCCCCGCGGGGAGACATTCGGTTGAGAGTCGGGGAAGGATCGTCGGTATCGAAATTTCAGCTGAACTCTCGATACGGAGTCGACTCGTCGATGGTGGTCGTCTCGGAGGCCTCGAGCGCCGCGACGGTGGTGATTACGGCAACGAAGACGGGGCGCGTCTTACTCGGGCGAGGAGTCGCGCGCGAGAGCGCGTCCCGTGTGGAGTGAGCGCGGTTTACGTACGTACGATTATAAATATCGTGGGAGCCAGTGGGCGCGCATGCGCAGTAGCGCGACTGTTTCCGCCGTGCCTCGAGCGCAAGTCGGCAGCCTTTTCGACAGTGATTGGCGGCGGTTCGATCGATCGATAGTTCTCGAGGCCTGATCGAAACCACTCGACAGGAAGGATGACCGAGACCACCGATTCTCTGGTAAGGGCTTCCGGAATGTGGCGGCGCGCGGCCCCCAGGCGGCACCACGTGTGCTTTTTAGGTTACCTCCGAAAACCTTGCGATGAGATGCGCGCGCACGCGCGCCACGCGGACCGACCGAGGTGCGCAGAGCCTCGTGTCGTCTTTGATTTTCAATATTTGAAAACTATTCGATCACATGGTTTGTGCTATATATAATGTAAATCGAAAACACATGGTTTATGCGATACGTAATGTAAATATAAAATCGGTGTACGTTGGAATGAAACTTTTAAGCTAACGAGGACGATCGGATGTTAATTATTTCTCCCGGGAAATGCGCTCACGCGGATTTTGTGCTGTCATTCTCCTTATTTTTATTGATTTTTATTCCACTCGGAATGTAATTTACTGACAGAATAACGCGAAAAGAGGAATCAAATATAGAGATTAATGTAAATGGTAATTGTATGTAGAAAAATGCATTTGACCTTTTGAAATAGCTCCTTTCATGGCGTGTGGAGATATACGTTCTACTGCCCCGTAAGGAATTTCATTTAAAAATATTTAATTGTGAAATGTTTGACTTGTAACATTGAAAGAAGTATTCAAACTGGGAAGAAATATTAGAAATGCATCCGGAGACTGGTTAAAGAGAGTGTTATAGAGCATTCATTTAATTTTACAATTAATTCTTTTAATTTCTGAACGAAGTTTTGAATGTTTATTTTTTTCAAAAGAGGCTGTGAATCCGAACACTTGTTCGGATCAAACAACGGATATAACAACTGTGTGTTGAGTCAATAAAATCGAGGAAAGAAACGCTTTCAACGTCGTTTCGGGCCGGACGCCATTTTTAATTAAAAATGTTTGCGGAACCTCCCGGCTAATATAGAATACTGTTTGTTTGTTTGTGTTCTCTCGGCAATGATGTTTCGTTATGTACCGGGACGTGGTGATAACCTCGATAATGCCGTGTACTTTCTTTGTCATAGATTGGAACCCCGGAGGAGCCGCCCAAAATCCAAGTTCTCGTGATGGACAAGCAGACCAACAGAACGCAATGGAAACAGTGGCTTGCTTGCGTGTCAGGTTAGTTTTAATCTTTCAGGATTTACGGCTGTCGGTGGCCAACTTAGTTCTGATATCTTATCGCCCCCAACAGATTCATCCAGTAGAGCCTGTTCCTGATTGGTGCGACTAAACATCGACGAATCTATCTCTAACACTTACTCTATATTTGCCATTTCTCTCTCAAAGAGAGAATTTTCATCGATGCAATCTGAATTAATTGGCCTTGGTCTCATCGCTCCGATTGAATTAGTTACATATTTTTATTACACAATATAGAACAAAAATTTTGGTCGGATTTATTTCTCACACGTACGCTATATCTGTAATTCCTCTCCCAAAGTAAGAATTTCCTCGTATGCGGTGATAATATCAATTAATTGACTTTGATCTCATTGCCCCAATTGAATTACCTACATGTTTCTATTACACAATATAGATAACAATTTTCGTCCGATTTATCTTTCACGCATACGCTATATCTGTAATTCCTCTCCCAAAGTAAGAATCCCCTCGTATGCGGAGATAATCTCAATTAATTGAACTTGGTCTTAATATTCTGATCGAATTATTTCATTATTAATATCTATTACACAATAACAAATACAATTTTCGACGAATTTATCTCTCACAACGCTACATCTGCCCTTTTACTCCAAAAGAGAGATTTTCCACGGATATGAAGATGACAAAAATTAATTCCTCTTGACCTCCTCAGTTATCTGATTTAATTTGTATTGCAATTGAAGAGCTTTGTATTATACTATTCATGCGGAATTTTGTAAAAGTCAATTTTGAGCTTCACGATAATGTAACGATCGTACAGTACTCTCAGAAGCCTTATCTCATTCAGGGGCAATTACGTTCCACTAATTGACTCCGACGTTATCGAGTGATTATTTTTCCCTACTATTCGACAAGTTTATCAGATGAAATTTCCTGTCATTTACATAAGATCTCGCTGAGTATTTTTCTCAAACTCCTCCGCAGTCCGGTTTATTACTCCGATTAGAATTTCATGAATATGTATGGAATGAGATCACAAATGCCAGATCCCATGTAAGTCTTGACGATAAATCGATTTCCTCCGAAACCTCGATTTACGTTGTTTGCAGGCGTAATCGCGCGAAATGTGTAATTGTCGATGCGTGCAATGTCTCCGATCGGAGTTTCGGGAATTAAAAACGAAAATTCAACGCATTATATACGTTACACGTTGGGGTCAACTCACGCATAATCGACGTTGAACAAGATGGCGACCTAAGAAGAATATTTAGTTTTGATTTCTAGATTGACGGTTTCAACGAGGACATATGAGCCTGGCTGGTCATAATAAGATCAGAGGAGCCTTGACTCAATACCGCGGGTTAAGAAATTCCAGTTTCTGCGATAAAATCAATGAAACTGAACCATAAATGTCTGGAACTCTATCGCATCATATTTCCTCTGCGAAATACTCTTGATGTATAATTTGCGACACGATAAATGTAGGCCTTGAGTGGTTTAAACAGCTGGTTAGATGATGTCTAAATGCAGAAGTTAGGATATTTGCTTTGATTGTACTCGGGTTAAGAAATAAACCTTGGAACGTATCTACTCTCGTAATATTTCGAGATCTCTCGAGATTTATTATAGATGGCGACGCTCTCCGATGTCTGTTCATAAACGAAATGGAAATTATTTTCCAAACTTGCTGTCTCACTTCAAGGCAATAGCTCGTTAATTGCTTGCCTGTCCTTCGTCATTAAAACTTATTTATTTGTTGAATTAATCCCGCGGTTATGAACCTAGCGCCGAATGGGTAGATCTATTTAAAATGTATTAAGGTTATATGAGAGTGCCGTCTGCGGGATTCGTTTATGAAACTTCTCTAGATTGGATATAACGTATCTGAAATTCCACCTCCTGAATATGGAGAACCTGAGGAAGGTTCTTACACCCATGAAATTTCATTTTTTCTTAATAATTTTCTATCAACGTTTAAAAAATGTTATTATGAAAAGTGAAACTTCATGGATGTCAGGATCTCCCTCAGGGCCTCTATATCCACGTGGCAAATTTTCAAATGATTTGGTAAATTGCATTTGACTGACTCCTCCAATCTTACTTTCATATCACTTTAACTCCTACAATTTCTTTTTGAAAGCTTTCACAGGCTCGTAGCAGACTTCAGGAATGACTCAACAGTGGCCGAAGGATGATGAATACTTTTTAGGTTTTGTTCCATTTTGACTTTTGGGAATATTTGAGGATTGATTCTGGTTTTCAGCGACCCTGTCCATGGTAGCTGTGGGAACGGTGTTTGGGTGGACCACCACCAACATCTCGAGGTTGATGTACGATGCGGACGCCCCTGTGCGGATCACCACCGACGAAAGTTCCTGGATAGTAGCCCTGACGGTGATAGGATCCATGATAGGACCCTTCCTGGGTGCCTGGCTGGCAGACAAATTCGGACGAAAGCGATGTTTGTTAATGTCCAGCCTCTTCTACATCGCGGGATGGCTGATGGTGGTCTTTGCTACCAACGTGGCGATGCTCTACGTCTCCAGGATCATCTTAGGCGTTGGCGTGGGGATGTCCTACACGACGAATCCGATGTACGTCTCGGAAGTGGCGGACGTGAACATCCGTGGAGCTCTAGGAACGCTGATAGCAGTGAACGTGTTCACCGGTTCCCTGCTAGCCTGCAGTATAGGTCCCTGGGTGTCCGTCAGGTTCCTGAGTGCACTTCTGCTGTTGGTACCGGTTCTCTTCGTGGTCACCTTCGTCTGGTTCCCGGAAAGTCCTTACTATCTAGCCAGCCAGGGAAGAGACGAAGAGGCCCTGCGATCGCTGGCATTCTTCAAGGGAATCGAAGACAAAGAAGAAGCCAGGAGGGAGTTGGACCTGGTGCAGAAGAACATCCACGAGAACAGCGAGGATGGCCAGCATTGGAGGGACAAACTGCTGCAGCTGCTCCTGCCAAACAATAGGCGAGCCCTCGTCATCGTCATCGGGCTGATAGTTGGTCAGCAGTTGAGTGGAAGTTTCAGTACCATGCAGTACTTGGAAACCCTCTTCAGGGAAGCCAACATCGGGATCGACTCCAACGTCGCAACCATCATCGTCCTGGCTATGGGACTGATTTCTGGGAGCCTGGCGACCATGACGGTGGAGGGTGCTGGTAGGAGACCCTTGCTGATGATCTCTACCTTAGGATCCTCCGTGACGCTGGCCATATTAGCGGGATATCTTTTCCTGAACGGTCAGGGGGTCGACGTATCCTCGGTTAATCTTCTGCCGGTGGTTGATGTTATAGTATTTCAGATTGCTTATCAAGTTGGACTTGGTACACTGCCCAATGCATTGATCGGGGAACTGTTTCCTACCAACGTGAAGGGAATTGCTGGAGCTACCATCACCGTTTCCGATGGACTCCTGGGATTCGCAGTGTCCAAGCTGTATCAGGTGTTGGGGGACTCCTTTGGCAAGCACGTCGTGTACTTCACCTTCGCAGGGTCCTGCTTCGTCATCTTCCTGTTCGTCGTGGCTTTCGTGCCGGAGACAAAGAGCAAGACTTTCAGCGAGATCCAAGACTTGCTCCGGCAGAAGAGGATCAGGTGCGGCAAGAAAAGGAGAGACCAAGCGTGAGGAACCGAACTCTAGGCAGGGAATGGAACTCGTTCGATTCCTTTCTGGAACTTGAACCTTCAGGTTTCAAGGGACGGAAACTTCAATGCTGACGAGTCCAGTTGGGACGAAGAACTTCTCTAACTTACCAAGTGCCTTAGCATTCTTCCGGAAGTGGAGTTCTCGAAGCGCATTTGGGTTCCACTTTCTCGCGAGCCATTTCATATTGACGGAATTTCGCTCATAGATTTTTTATCCATTGAACGTTGAACCCTTATAACCATAAACTTATCCGAAGACACGCCTTGCGAATGGTGCAAGACGCTGAAGAGAGTGTACACTCATCTCCACTTTTACGGCTACCATGGGTGGTCATTTTTAAATCTGTAGCAGGAAGCTCTGGCTTCTTCAAGTTTCGACATTACGAATCTTCGTAATTACTTCCTGCTTCCTACTTTTGTACATACTTGAATTTCTTCACTCGCCCTAATTCTAGAAGTAGATGTATTAATATTCATCCTAACCTTGCTCTATATCTTGCCAATTAGATTTATTATTTTCTTAATTATATTACGGGAAAGGTTAATAGAAATAAGCTATCATTGACGTAGTGTTCCGAGTTTTATCAGATTTTCAACTGATTCCATTCAGCTTCCGACGTTTTTCTCGCTAAGCTGCGTCAGGATGCAATTTCGTTCCGTGTCAGATAACAAACCGTATGATAGACCGCAAACTGCGTTGTCGGTATTCAAATCGCACTATGAAATTAACATTTACCTTTGTGGACGAGTGTTTGTGAGATTTTACCCGCGAACCATATTGTGAGCTCTTCCATGATCGCTGACAACGAATGTCACTTGTGCTACGAAAATACTTTCAATACTAGTCGGTGCATCCTACTTTACTGATTGAACCTCTCAATGGATTACCATGTAGATTATGTACATAAGAATTACCGCCGGCGATATATGCGCACTAGTAGGCATCTACGTCATGCCCGATGCAAACCGGCGAATGTAATGTACTTGTAAATACCATTAATGAAGATATCCGCCCTTCTGGCGTTTGTTATCCTTTCTTTGTGATGGGCTCCGAACATTTAATGGATTCGAAATGTTTTGCACTCTGCAATCTAGAGTTTCTCTTTCTACGCCGTTATTGCGAAAAAGCTATCTCGAAATAATGCTTCCCAGAGGACTTTGAACGTTTCGCGCACCTTTCAGGAGAAATACTATCTCTAATTTCGCAAATGTACTGCGGTTTTTGTAAGGAAAAAAAAAAATTAAAAAAAAATAAAAGAAAGGAAGAAAAAAATAAATGGTTTCGCAACGCACGAGTTTCGCCATGTTTCAACCGTGGTATTGCTAATTATTATTCAGTTCACTGCTCCCATTTCGCTCTCATCATCGGTATCTTTATCGCGCTTTTACCGAGGTCGTAATATCACGGCACGCTAAGGAATTACGAGGAAAGATATTAAAGGCTCGTTGTTATCTTCTTTAATATTGCGGCTTTCGTTATCGATGACCCCGTAGCGGCTGTACCGATTTCTTATTTCATTTCCAAATTTTTATCGCCGTGCGACTATTCCAACATTATCGGTCGAATTTCTAGAACGACGCCGACTATTCGCGATGCGTTAATCGAATGGAAAATATATTCCAACGAATTGGATGGGGGACAATGGATGCAAGGGTTGGATGCAAGGGGAAAAAAGGTAGAATAAATAGTCGGGTGGGCTTCGAGGCCGATAAACAATGGAAATGTTCCCTCAAACGTGGGCTGACCAATTTTAATAAAGAAATTCAAACGAGGCGGCCTGCTGGATTCAATTCCATGGACCAATTTCTGCATCTCGTCAAAGGCATTCTGCAGCTGCAGAATCCGAGCCAGCCCATTCTGCGAGTAACATTCGGGAAACTATTTTTTAAATCCACCGAAGGGCTACTTGCGACCCCCCAGGGATACTGTTCAAATTGTCGATGTAATCAATGTAATTTTCCCACTTGGGGATGAGATAATGAAATTCTTCATTTTTATCTCCTAGTTTGAGTAAATATTTTAAATTCCTCGCGTTATCCGGAGAACGCGAGGTCGAGAGGTTACGTGGGTCATGGTGCAATTGTCACGAGACAGATTTGCATTGACATCGACTGCACCAAACATTTACCTTGTGCACAGCATCCATTCGTCGGTCACATTTCATTATACTTTTAGCAGGGCAAATTTTTCGCCTTTTTATACTTCTGCATTTAATATTTAAATATTTTTTAAATCCATTAATCGAACTTGCACATATCACTCTCATGTCAGTCTAATTTTCCCATTCGTGGACAGAATTGTAACGCTCTATATTTTTCAGTCATGATACATGGAAATATTTTCAATCATAGTGCATTCGTCACGAGGCAGAATTGCATCGCCGTCGAATGCAGCGAACGTTCATCTTGCGTATATCACTCCAATCCATTCAATTGTAACTTTTCAATGTACCACCCGTGGTGCAAATTCCTCGTCTTTGTTCGGCAGACATTTGCAGCGACATTAGTCGCGTCTCTCGCCGATACTCTGCAATTTTTTGCCCTCGTTCACGTGCGTAACACATCGTAACACATAAACCAGGAAACGTACATTGTCATTGTTTAGTCGACAGTGCGGTGGAACAACGAGACGACCTCGAGTACATTCGAGATCGCGGTGTACCATTTTCCTATTCCATCATCGTGCGAATCCATATCCTCTATTTGCACGCGGGAATAAAACATTTTCCCATACGTCAACGATATATATATTTCAGTTAACTAATTCTTATTTCTCAGTGCAGAATTTTTTTTTGTCATTGTTGACTTGACAGTGCAATGGAATAATGAGAACACCAGAAAAGTCCAATATTCGTCGAAACATTCCTGGGACTTGTATCAAGGGCGTGGGCAATTCTCTCTATTTTTTCTTCTACGTAGAGAATTTTTTATTTCCACTTTGTGGGTGAAGAAAAAAACGCTTCGAAAGTGTGGAGGAAGAGGCGTCGTTTGAGCGTGCCGGAAGTTCTTTGCTCTTTAAAGTGACTCCACGATGAACTTCCCTCGAGCTTTCTCCTAACGTTTTCTTAAAGCTGCGTCAGGTTTTTGTTCCTTAAGTTGGCCGAGGCCGCAAGCTCGAAATTTCCTCCGCAAGCTATGAGTCTGCAATGGCCAAGCGTTGCTGATATGTGCCCTGGCAATTTCAGGAATCTCAGTCGGTATGGAGGGCAGCTTCCTGCGAGGCACGCTGGCTTGCCCAGTCCTGCATCTCAAATGTCTACATACACAGACATGTATACTCACCGATGCGGATTTACGTTTAAACCCGCTTGAAATTCGAGTAGAAATTTCGCCAATAGATATGGAAATTAAATTAGGAAATATTTAAAATGAATTATCCTCCGAATTTGATCACCCTTTAACGTTCCACCGCCAACAGCAATTGATGTATAATACTTTAAAATCCAGAATGCAAAATTTAGTACGATTTTCTGAAAATAGGAACATTCAAAGTACAACCGTGTGAACCTCTAGGGATAACATCAAAGGCACATACAATTGAATACTGCGTTTTTAAGTAATATTTGAGCTTTGAGTATTACCTTTAAGGGGATGCGAAAGTGGCTTCTGAGAGGTCAATGATCCGTGAAGCTTTTCCCCGAACTGGATGTACCGAAACGTTTCGATCTTTACGACTTGAATATGGAGGCTACAAGGAAGATCCCGATACCTATGAAATTTAATTTTTTATAAAAAATGTTAAAAGCGTCTGTAAAAAAATTGAAAAAAAAATTGGGTGTCAAAATCGTGGGTGTCAAGAAGTTCCTTATGACCTCCATCTTCACGTTGTAATGTTTGAAACGATTCGGTACATTCAGTCCGGGAAAAAGTTTCATAAACGAGACTTCTTTGATGCCACTTTCATGTCACCTTAAAGGGTGGCAAGAAAAATTCAACATTAAGTTAAAAAAAAATTGGGTGTCAAAATCGTGGGTGTCAAGAAGTTTCTTATGACCTCCATCTTCACGTTGTAATGTTTGAAACGATTCGGTACATTCAGTCCGGGAAAAAGTTTCATAAACGAGACTTCTTTGACGCTACTTTCATATCACTTTAAAGTCTCGCAAGAAAAATTCAACATTAAGTTAATGACGCGCTGCCCTTATTTACAGGGTACTTCATGTGTATCCGCAAACAAAGAGGGTCAAATGGAGGCAGGTGAAACGGGCCGAAGGTGTCTATACAATTTCTATACAATTTCGACATAATGCGCGACTTCGGGGGGAGGCCTCTGCCCCGAGGATGGGTAGGATGGGTTTGAGCTTCAATTTACATTCACGTGCCCCATGTGCACATAATTCACGTACGTAAATACGTTAAAGTGTCCGTGCATTATGTGCCTGACTTATTTACGAGCACGTGTGGGCATATATGTGACCTATTTCTAAATACGAGCGGTCTTCTGATTCCGAGTTGAGCGGGCCCGCGTTAAAGTATCACTGCGGATAAAACGCACCGCTCCAGTTTCAACCCCTCTATGCGAAAAGGCTCTTCCTCCCCTCCCCTTCATGTTGTTATAAACGCTCATACGTGTCTACGATACACGTAAGACTTTTTCATACTTCGTGCATAAAGGCGCCGTGGCCCGCCCATATTGAGTGCAGGATCTGGGGTGCATTTCCCGATAGTGCACCCCGGGATGCACCGATTCGAAAAAACACTGGCACGGGACGTTTGGCGGGATTTCTCGATATCGAAAAAGGATCAAGAGAGAAAAATCGCACATATTGTACTGTTCCATCTGGAGAGAAAAAATAAATGGCGAACGGGAACCACAGTGACTTACCGTGCACTTTCCACCGTTCGCAGTGATTGAGTACCCTCTTTACATTCCTAAATAAATTAGGAAGAAAAAAGGAAGAATTGTCTTGGAGAAGTGTAGACGTTTTATTTAAATTCGAGGGCAAAAAGCAAAAGTACGTAATGATGGTGGAGATAAAATTGGCCGATTAGACGAACATGTCATGCACCGTGAATGTTTTACTGTCACGCAGTGATCGAGTACTCCTGCAATGTTCACAAACAATTCAAAAGAAATAAGGAAGGAATGTCTTAAAGAGGTGCACACTTTTTATTTAGATCCGAGGGCGAAAAGTAGAGGTATGTCATGATGGTGGAGATAAAATTGACCGATTAGACGATCCAGTTGAGCAATCACGTTGTGTTTCTGGCCCGTTGAGTGACGGCGCGTGCAGCGCCCTGCAAGCTCGGTATCCGGCACGATCGAAATTGTTTTCGTGCAGCACAAGATTGATTCATCACTACCTGGCACACTTCCCTCTCTTCCATCTTTCTCGCTCGATATTTTGTTCCCTTATTTTTACCTTCTTTCCTGAATTTTCTTCTTCTCACGGCTGAAAAAGATCTATATTCACGAAGACCCTCGTAGAGATATGCAGACTCCTCAAAGACGCCATCTTTGTTTTTTGCGTTTTCAAGATACGCTCCTGTTACTCGTCGTTCTTTTTTTAATTTCTTGTTTTTCAAATTTATGGCTGTGTCCAATGTTGAATTTTATTCGAATTGAAAGAAAGAGACGGTTTTTCGTGAGAATCAACTGCCAATTTGACATGCTCCATGTAGACTCCTCAAAGACGCCATCTTTGTTTTCTACGTTTACTAGATCCTTTCTTACAACTCGGCGTTCTTTTTGTAATTTCTTGTTTTTCAATTGTATGGAAAGTTTCAACGTTCAGTTTTACTTGAATTGAAAGCAAGAGACAGTCTTTCGTGGGAATCAACCTCGAAGTCGACCTACTCCATGCAGACCCCTCAAAGACGCCATCTTTGTTTTCTATTTTCTACGTTTTCAAGATACTCTCTTCTTACGCGGCGTTCTTTTTGTAATCTCTTGTTCTTCAATATGGAAGGTTTCAATGTTCAGTTTTACTCTAATTGAGAGCAAGAAACGGTTTTTCGTGGGAATCAATGGTCGAATCGACATGCTCGAGGTCGCGAACAACGATCATCCCCTGATGCGCAGACTGAGCGTCACGAAACGGCTCGGCGACTCGAATAATCCCGATTACTGTCCAGTGACGCAACAATAATTATCACCGGTGGGAATCCGTCCTTCCGTGAATCGAAGCTCGTTCGCATCTCTGGTGTGACAGCGCGACAGCCCGATGAATTATGCAAGCAACTGCCGCAGGAAGTATGCGGCATCGCTCGGCGTCGCGACGCCATCGATACGTCGACACGCGATGTCCCACGCGGCCTTATGCGTCGATTGCATCTTCCTAGTTTAGATAATCATGCTCTACATTAATCACTGACATGTTTAAGGGTAGCTATAAGCAGGAACGGTTACGAAAACGCTTAATAACACTCTACTCCCACACATAACCATAACTTTATAACTAATGAACACTAAACAACAAAACCCCTAAAACGACGGTTTTCATGTGACCCACCAGAGACAAAAAGCTCTATTCTATTGTTAAAAGGCACGGCGACATAACTTAATGACTACATTATAAAGAATAACGGAATGATGTAACGTTTTATTTTAATGGCGTATCAAATGGAACGTTTGTATTTTAAATGTTTTTTTAACAAGTTGAAGCACCATGAAATAGAACTATCGTTATACAAAATGCTCGCATAAATCTTAACCTCAAATCGCAAAGAATAAAATGTATGTCTATAGGTTTGACTGGTCTCAATTCAGGGTACGCTCGATGCAGATGAAAAGGTTGGAAGGCCGTCGAAGGAGGTAGAATGGCTGTCAACTATGGGCGGTAACAAACGTCGCCTCGATTATTGCTCAATCTGGAATCCTTGGATCGTGAAGTCCTCCTTCGCGATGCGCCTCGGACGAAGGTTGCCGGTCGACAGAGCGCGCGCTGGCTCTCCGGTCTTACATAAAGTGTCGCACCCGAGCGACTTCGCGGACAATCCGCTAGAGGTCTCATAGATCGGTTACAGGTGATTGCGCGAACATTCAAAATGAAAATACCGCTATAATAACTTTAAGCATAAATTAAGAATAGGAACGATGCAACTTTATGGCTAGAAGAATATTGAAAATCCGTGGTGATATTTGGAGGTTAGGTTTCTAATTTTCGCCGAGGTATGCAGGAAATGCTTCCGGAGGAGCAGCCGTAACGCCTCGGAATTGTTACGCCGACATTTGCTTCCGACGATTTCCTGAAACAAGAAGTGATACTTGCAGCCCCGAGGAGACGCGAAATGTCCCATTATTTTTTCATATCATTTCGGAATGCGAATCCGTTTTACGTCGGGTTCATTGTCGCCGTAACAGCGGCAGGAAAATACCTAGCGTCTTCGAGGCGCGTCTTAGCAAAATGGCGGCGGCGACGGCGTCCCTTCACCCGGGGCTTCCGTGTCTCGTAAAGAGGAATCCCGGGAAAGATCTCGTTAAAATAGTTGTTTCATTCGTGGACCGAGTCCAATCGCTCTCCTTATCCTGACGAGAAACGAGGCCAGAGCCCGAGGGAAGGTTTCGGAAGCCGGAAAAGCCCGCGAGCCGTTTCGAAAGGCGAATTGTTTGGGCCCGTCTCTTCATGGCGTCTTAATTCCTTCTCTCGGATGTTCCTCGGCCGATCTTTCGCTAACGAGGCGTCCCGAACATTTTCCAACTCCGGATTTTAATCGCGCCACTTGTCTTAGAATGGTTTTCGACATTCCCTACAAATTCACAGCCGGAAATCTGAGATGCAAGATCTTCGAGTCAAAAGCAGTTTTGTTCCTCAACCCTGCATGAAAAAACCAGGCCTTCCGTGCCGGAACATTTTTTAGGAGTTCAAATCGAAGACTGAAAAGGAATTGTTAAATTCGGCGAGAAATTCGACGTACACCTTGGGGAAAAAAACTCATTAAATCACAGAAATATTTCTTGGAATACTACCAAAGAAATAATTATTCATTCAATTAACAAGATATTTCTTTGGTTCAATGCATTGTTTTTGCTCAATGCAAGGTTCTCCATTTTTTATAGAGAACATTTATGGCCAAGAGACAATCACGTGGTATGGGGAGGAAATTTGGATGAATTAATTTCAATCGATGTTGTAGGCATGCAAGCCCCAAGTGACTCGATTAATTGTAGTCTAATAATTGTGTTGTTGGCCGAGTCATTTGTCTCTCAAATTAAGCGCATTCACCAGTACCGGGTGTTAACAATATATCCGCAAAGTGGTGCCCGCTGGTCGGATAACCCAGAGGGCGGCCATTTTGAATGGCATTTCCACCTGATTATTCGCACCGCAAATGCATATCGTTTATGTTTCATGCACCTTTCCTTTTCCCAACGCACCATTTCCGAGGTTCGAAGTTTCGCCAGGCATTAATAATAGAGGCGGAAAGTTGATTAGAATTTTAGATAGCGCTTGCTATCCGGACTGACGAACTTCGACGGAGATAATCGGTCATTTCCTCTCGCCTTTTCCTACCGGCAACGCGATCTTCTATTAACTACCATGGCCCAATAAAGCGGTGTTAAAACGTAAAACTTATTTCTACCGACGCGTAGCACGCTTAACGGCATGACCGAAGTTTTGCATCCCCGTAAACGAAATCCGCCATCTTGGATTCGCTCCTCCCTTACCTCTGCAATGAAAGCTTTTATTTACGATATTACCACAAACTCGCGTCGGTTTTTAATTAAATAATACATTTAAAAACAGTCCTTAAGGAGATTCTCTGCGCACAGAGAAAAATATTTGGTTAAATTAATATTTAAATTAGATAGAATATTCTGGTAGGTCACCCTTGATTTTAAAGTAATTAGGTAAATTTAACGGAAACATTTGGTTTGTCGATTAAAATATTCTCTAAAATTAAGAAAACAAATGAACTGAGATAGTGTAGTTATTTGGAGCAGATGAGTTTGGTCAAGTGAACTGAAATTCGGTTCACTCAACGGAAACGTTTTTTGAAATAAAACAAAGGTAGTAAATAAAAATGAGTTTGTTCTGTGAGACAAATATTTTGTTTACGTGCGAGGAGAAGAAATGAATTATGCGGCTCTGCGTTACTAAATTAATTTCCATGAAAATCTGCGAGGAGTCTCCAGGGTGAGTAATTATATTTTCAATAAATGAAAAAGGAATAACAGTAGGAAACAAAAATGTCGGAAGTATGGTGAGATAGTCTGCAGCAATATGGCCGCCTCTGCGCGCTCACCGACGCGGCAAGCCATTATTGTTCAGAGTTGTTCGCCGTTGTTCAATATCGTTCAGCGTTCGGTGCACCCTCTGCCCCCGGGCCGGGATTTCGGGGGTATAAATAATGGCAGAGAAACGTTGATTAGAATTTTAGATGGCGGCCGCCATCGAGCTCGGCGAAGTTCTACGAGAGTTCCGTCAGTGATTTCCCTTGGCTTGCCTTGGGGAGAACTCGACCTCGGATTCGAGGTACGAGGAAGTTGCGGAAGGAAATTTATTGTTTGACACCCACCTTGTGGTATAGGAACGTGGAAGCTATCCGGACGTGTGAATTATTGCAGATGCGACGTCAGGCCACCACGTGTCGATACGCAGCTTCGAGCCGCTGAACCGCACGTGAGGTGGCGTTTCTCCACAAATTCTATTAAAATCATATATAAAAATAAGTTAAAATAGAAATTGAAATTCGTGATCTATGAAGTTTCGACAGAAAGAAATTTTTAAGCGTAATTGCAGATGCGATGTCAAGCCACCACGTGTCGATACGCAGCTTCGAGTCGCTGAACCGCACGTGGGGTGGCGTTTCTCCGCAAATTCTATTAAAATCATATATAAAAATAAGTTGAAATAGAAATAGAAATTCGTGATCTATGAAGTTTCGACAGAAAGAAATTTTTAAGCGTAATTGCACATGCGATGTCAAGCCACCACGTATCGATACGCAGCTTCCAGCCGCTGAACCGCACGTAGGGTGGCGTTTCTCCGCAAATTCTATTAAAATCATATATAAATATAAGTTAAAATAGAAATGGAAATTCGTGATCTATGATGTTTCGACAGGAAGAAATTTTTAAGCGTAATTGCAGATGTGATGTCAAGCCACCACGTGTCGATACGCAGCTTCGAGCCGCTGAACCGCACGTGGGGTGGTGTTTCTCCGCAAATTCTATTAAAATCATAAATAAAAATAAGGTAAAATAGAAATGGAAATTCGTGATCCATGACGCTTTGACAAGACGAAATTTTTAGATATAATTGCAGATGCGACGTCAAGCCACCACGTATTGATACGCAGTTTCGAGCCGCTGAACCGCACGTAGTTGTGGCGTTTCTCCGNCTCTTTTTTACCCACTTAGGGGTTGAATTTCGAAAAATCCCGTATTAGTGAGCACCTGTATTACGAAAGGAATATGTCCCCTCATATTTCATATTTCTAGGCTTAGCGGTTTGGCTGGACAATGATGATCTTTTATATGTATATCTTTCATATATATAGATTACACTTGGCAGTCACGACTTCTCTGATATTTGTGCGATGAAGACTTTAGAAAGTGAAATGCATTGACAAATTAAAAACCTCCCCAGTCTCCATTGTTTCATGTTATGAATTTTATTTATTAATTTCGCTAATGAGTTGGGGGACTTCCGAGGGTGTCGAGGGGTAGGGAATCGAAACGAAAATCGATCCTACTTTCTGTTTTCGGATCGACTGCTCGCGTAATCGCGTTAATTACAGGAGAAAACGCTATCGCCACTTCGGGTCCAAACCACAGAGCAAAGCGAATTTCCACCAATCAGGGATCACGCGTGTCCAGCGCAATTGCGAACGAAAGGCTCGGTCACAATGGCAGCATGTACGGAGCGCGTGACCGAGGAGTTGCTCGTTATAATTATCGAATGATAGCTCGTTAACGAGCGCCTCATCGAGGACGGGTTGCAATCCTGTGATGCATGTGGCGAACGCTTTGTGCGCACCATGGAAGACACTCTAACGGGTGCTTAATTGTTCCGCATCAGGTTGGTCAGAAAGTTACCGAGGTTTTTGCAGTTCAAAATTTGGCGCTTGCTTTTCAAATTAAGTTTTTCGTTCATACCCATACTATATACCATATTTTATAGCGCAGTTTGCTTTACATTTTGATAATAGTAACTGTGTTGTAAATATGATTTTTTATTTATTTATGTAGTGCCCAAAAAAGCGTAGAGGTGCGCACGGGACCGGAGATAGCAGTGGCGCCCTCACGGGAACTAAACGGTCTTCCGTCCGTCGAAACGAACGTCGCCACGCCGTCCACATAGATTAGCACTAAATCCGGGATTTCTATCCGACCATCCTGTCTTTTCTGACCCCAGACAACATTTAGAATATTTAATGAAACACGGGGAAGAAGAAAGTTTGGGAGATTTTTAAGTAGTTCAAAATGGCCGAAGGATTTTCTTGTAGTGACTTGTAATGTCAATGATGCATTTGACCTAGGAACCGTTAACGAATATATTCATACTAACAATACATAGTAGTATGGTATAGTGCAACGGTAATTTAAAGAAATTCCATGACAATGACCAGAGTCTTGAAGATAAGAGCGTTCTGGACGACTTGCGGCCACTGACGTAATGAAAAGAAATTAATATTTGAAACAATTATTGTTATCAAAATGTAGAGTGAAATCTGCGTTTTAATATTGTATATAACATGGACACCAAGGAAAAACAGCTTTATTTGAAGACAAAACGTTAAATCTGAATTAGCAAAACAGAAATCATTTTTTGGATAACCTAACAGAATTACCTGCGATTCTTTTTCGCACGTTTATGAGGAAAATACGGATGATGATACTAAATTATTTAAAAATCAATAGAACTATCCATAATTATCCCGAAAAAATTAATAACGTGTCAGATTCTCCTCATATATATTTTGCAACATTATTCCCGCTGGCAAATATGGGGCGAATATTGGGAAAATATTATAACGTCGGGCCAATATTGACAGCTGCAGATTTTCATCGAGTACGTCTCCACAATGCTTTACCGATATTCGCTTGACGGTGTGAATGACGTATCGTGTCAATATTGCAAAGTGCAATCAAAGGTAATACTCACCTGTCTTCGATATCCCGATGACAGCGCATTATGCACTGTTCGTGAAAAAATCCCAATACCAAAAAAGAATTATCGAGTTAATCGGAGATTACCATATATTGTTACCAATAACATAAAAAGATAGTAATTTAATCGTGATTTTAAAAATACTTGTAGTTACCGAGGTAATACATGCGATTATCAGATCTGCAGAAATTTGATTTTTCGGTATTGCATGTATTTCTTTTTCCTTTGACAAGCTGTGTACTTTATGAATATCGAAGCCCGGCTTTTTCAATATTTATTTGTACGTATATTTGTGGTACCGTGAAATTTTGCGATAAGTAATATATTTGCTTTTCAGATGTGCACAACTTTTGACTTGTAGGTGTTTTTTGACGAGTGGAGAACATCGAAGCCCGAAGTGGAATTTCAGTTTTCAATATTTATTTGTATATTTTTACCGGTGATGCCGCGACATTTTGAGGGGGATTTTACGGTAAGAGGTTATCTCTCTAATAGGGGTTAAACCCCGTCGCAGATTTCCTCTAATTGCTCGCAGCTTCGCAAAACACTCGACGCCTTTTTGCCGGCGAGCTTGGTAGCGATCTCTTACGGGGGCGTTACCGTTGCCCACTTTTCGAAGAACTTTTTGCCCCGTCCTTCCTTTACCGGGATAATCGAGAGTTTCGACTCTCTTCGCCACCGTTCGACTCCGACTTTTCCCTCCCTCTTCTTTCCCCAAGAGAAAGTAATCCCGAGCCGCAATTACCGCGAACGACTCTACTCGCGCGAGCGCAAGAAAAGATTTTCCCAGGGAAAGGTGAACGAGCTATCCGAGTCGGATAACGAGGGAATTAATTTCTGCTCGCTTCGGCTTGTTCCGCCATTATGAGAGAAAAAGGGAACAGCACCGGAAGGCAATAATCGCGTGTTAATTAAAAGTCCTCGCGATTCGGTATGTCTAAGCGAATCGTGCCAAACGATTATACGTTCTTTCCGCTGAGCGAAAGTACCGGACGCGCCGCCATCTTGGTTTTATGAGTCCACTAAAATTTGATATAATCATCCTGGACCCTCGATCCTATACACGGATCTTCAAAATTCTAAACTACAAGGCGATCATTGTGTAATAAAAGTTAAAACACTTTTCTCCTATATTTATAGCACGTTATAAATCTTTCTTGAAAATATTTCATTAACTAAGGATTCCATGTCTGAATGAATTCTCTCACCATGTCTATTTAGACAGTGGATATCGAATTAACGTGCCATGGAAAAGGATTTTTCGACTCAATGTATGAATCAACAATGTCAATTTGAATTTTAAAATCTCATTTGACAGTATCTCATAAAGTAAGGAGTGCATGTCTGAATGAATTCTCTCATCAAAGACGCTATAAAATTGCCATATCTATTTCGACAGTGGATGTCGAATTAACATTCCATAAAAAAAGGTGTTGCGACTCAATGTACCAATCAACATTGTCAACGTACATCTCGTGTGCAAAAAGCGTCTTGGTGGCATCTCCCGAAAATAAGAATATCTTGAAACAATCCTCCCCCTATCTCGGATATTCGGCAAAGTTCCAAGCTTATGATCTTATCGGATCTGGAATTTGCGGAAAATGCGGAATTTTCTCGAAACCGGTGTGAAGAAAATCGCCGGATAGAAAAATATTCCGGCGGAACGGATGGGCGTTTAAAGCGAGTAAGAGAGCTGTAGCCGCGAGTATCGCGAGAAAGAAGTTCGCGAAGATGAGACTTCCGACGCTCTCAGAAGTACTTCCTAACCTCGTTCCGAGTTCAGCGGGCCCTGCGGTCTTCGGCTGTCCGTCTCTCTCCCACTCCCGGGCTGCGCGTCGCTCCGTCTCTCTCCCTCCCCCCTCCAGGCCGCATCCGCAGCGCGCGACGCCGCGCCACGTCCTTCCTCGTTCAAGATTCGCCAAGTTTTCGCGGAAAGCTCCGCTTCTTTTTGCGAAATAGTTCCGAAGTAACGAGCTTGTCGTGCCGTCGGGTCGCGTGAACACGCCGAGTCGTTAGAGCAACGTATATAGAGCCTGTTGGATAAATACGCCGGGACGATAGACACGCAACGACACAATTTACCGAAGTGCCTGCGCACACGTAACCGGCAATGACTCCCTCGATTACCGAGCAATAATTATGGTGCCTTGTATGGGGGGAGAAGTCCAAAAAAGAGGAAAAGGAGAGGAGGAAAAAGTATCGGGGAAGAGGAGTATGGCCCGAGGAAACGCCTCGAGGGACTTCGAGGCTTCTGAAGTGATCGCCTCGTTCCAACTTCCTGCTGCAGTGAAAATCTCAATCATAACCTCTCTTCTCGACCGAAAAATGTCCACATCCGCTGCAGACTGACTTAAAAATAAACATACATCCGAAATGTACTTTACCTGTAATTATCAATATATCTTGGAAGTAGTTCGTTCTTATTTTTCCCCGTCATCCAGAATTTTTAATTGTTATACTTTTAATGTGTTTCCTGCCAGAAGATATCACTGATATGAGATGTATAAGCATTGATACGAAATTTCAAATAATTGATATATTTTAATATTTTTTTAGTATGTACTTAAGGTTTTATGGAAGTGTTATACAAGGTGTTTTCTAATGAGTTAGATGATAACAATGTTTGTGCATATTGTATTAACAAAAAATACAAAGACGAATGTAATTAGTAATTAACTGAAAAAAGAGCGATTCACTTTCCGAAGCGAGACCCTTTCATACATGCGAAGTTATTCGTAGGCATCATCGTGCCATAAGAAGTTTCACTTCAAAATGGGTAAAAGAGGACGTTTTTTAAGTAATAAGAAAAAAAAAAGCAAAACACAAATCTGAGTCAACACTCTGTTGCGGGCGTTTCCGGCAATGAGGTACACCACACCGGTATTAACCACGCCCAACGTCGCTTAACTTGCAACTACATGCAGCGTACGACGTTGGTCGAGTATCAGCAAATGTGTGTATACGACACTTCAAAATTCAGGCTCATCTTGCGTACGTTGTGCATAATATTACGTTTTGCAGTCATATCGCTTTTTGCAGCCACTTAAAGACTTGTGTCAAAAGGAGTTTTTAATATTTTTATTTTATCAGATTTAGTTTTAGGTTTTATTTGGTTAAATGAAAAATAGAAAACTGTAGATTTTCACAGACATATGTTTTTGAGAGATAATATAATTTTTGGAATAGATATACTTGTATTATGTGAAACAAAATGTACAATAATTTTGCAATAATATCTGATTTGAGTTTTAAATAAAATGAAAATACTAACATATTCGGCAAAAATAGTTGATTTCCATTTTATATCGATGAAAACGGTTTGAAATATTTCATAATCACGTGCTAATGTCTCAAATTACTCGATACAGTTTGAAGAAAAGTTTTGTAAATATTTTAACGTTTTGATATACATAGAATGAGTCTTTTATATCATCTTAAGGGGATGTGAAAGGCGTCTCTGAGGGGTCAAATCGTTTATAAAAGTTTTCTCCGAACTGGGTGAACCGAATCGTTTCAAATTTTAGGACATGAATACGGAAACCCTAATGATGGTCCTGAAACTCGCGAAATTTCATTTTTCATAAAAAAATTTATTAACTTATCATGGACTAGAACCAACGTCGCATATTTTCGATATTTTCACGCCTTTTGAAGGCCTAGAATCAA